>NW_027397104.1:4901157-5085597 GCF_003265705.2 Callorhinus ursinus
CTCCACTCCAGCAACCCTCAGTTTGTTTCCTGAGATTAAGAATTCCTCATATCAGTGAGGTCATATGATAACATGTCTTTCTCTGATTGACTTATTTCACTCAACATAATACCCTCCAGTTCCATCCACGTCGTTGCAAATGGCACGATCTCATTCCTTTTTATGGCTGCATAATATTCCATTGTATATATATACCACATGTTCTTTATCCATTCATCTGTTGATGGACATCTTGGCTCTTTCCCATGAAAAACAAACTGAGGGTTCTAGAGGGAAGGGGGTGGGGGATGGGTTAGCCTGGTGATGGGTATTAAAGAGGGCACGTTCTGCATGGAGCACTGGGTGTTATGCACAAACAATGAATCATGGAACACTACATCAAAAACTAATGATGTAATGTATGGTGATTAACATAACAATAAAAAATTTAAAGAAAAAAATAAAATAAAAATCTGGGCGGATATAAATGTTAGAGAAAAAACATTTTTTTAAAATCTTACTTGATCACTGTTGGTCTTCATATCAAAAAAGGAGGGGGAATATTGCTTACAGTAGTGAAATCATGCACTGCTTCCTTAATTTCCTTATATATGTGCTTCTTGAGTAGTTATGGTCAGAGGAGAGTTTTCTCTTTGCAGTCATTAGTCATACCCTTGATAAAAGCTCCCAGAAGGGTATAACTCAGTTTAACAGGAAAAAATATCCAGTTGTACGTGTGCATGTGTTTATGCTTGTTTTCCTTGTCATTCTCCATTACTTATTCCCTTGAGAGACAACAGTAGAATCATTTTGCCAAAAGCTACACTGCAGCACTATTAAGGGCCTTAGCAAAACTGCTTTTATCCTTAATAAGTCTGTGGGGAACTCTAATTCAATGGCTTTTGACCATAGACCTCAACTTCCATCTTAGAGAAATGCTTTCTTCTCAGTTACATTGTACTCAGTTTTTAAGTTGCCCAAACAGAAAGGACTAGAATTATGTAGACTTTGTTTATAAGAAAAACATGACTTTGCAAGACATAAGATAAGCATCAGTAGAAGAGCAGGTGGACTGGGTTGGCCACCGTTGTCATTAGACAAAGGGACACTGATGGTGTCACATGGGATATTATAATAATTGGTCTGTGGCTTGATAAGGGTGAATTCTCCAAATAAACTCTTTTAGAAATAATTTTATTTTTACCACTAATCCATTTTTTAAAACTTGGTGAGTGAGGGGTGTCTGGATGGCTAAGCGTCCAACTCTTGATCTCAGTTCAGGTTTAGATCTCGGGGTTTTGAGTTCAAGTGTGTTGGGCTCTGTGATAGGCATGGAGCCTACTTTAAAAAAAAATGATGAGTGAAACAAAATGGTGGTACACCTGATATCATGTTTCTTGAAGAAGGTAGCAAAGAATTCAAAATAGTGCTAATGACAATAATAATTTACACATCTAAGGCAGTAGATGGTAGTCTACAAGAGACAGTTTAAAGACACCTATTTTTAGCATTCTCAAATTTTAGCATTTTTTACATATCATAAAAGGGTAAAAGTTTTTGAAATTTTTAGCATGGATATGTGAATATCAAATTTATTCTGTGTCATATGTATAACAACTTATCTGACTAATCCATCTTTATTTAATGTTGAATATCTTTCCCTGGCTGACCTAAAGGTATTCATCAGATTTATTTTTATAATAGTTGAATGATATTACAATAGTTGCATGATATTTAGATAAAAACTATTTGAAATCATTGCTGTTCACATTACTTATTATTCTATTGTCCTAACATGGTCTCTAGATCTCAAAATTGTGGGCACAAAGATCAAGAAGTGAATACATCGAATCTTTCATTCTACTACTAGATAATTAATGGAATACACATGTATATACACAAATATCTGCATGTATAAAATTTTAAATCAAATGCTTTTCAGTCAAGGATAAGAACTTATGAAAACAAAAGATATCTTTAATTTTATTCTCCCTTAAACACAAATTCACCACTAGTAGTGTGTCTTACATTCAATATCCCACCAGTTATGTTATATGGATTATATCTTACTAATTTTCAATGTACAATGGAAAGGGCTCCCCTTTTATGGAGAACAAGAAGTAAAAAATGATATACATATAAACCTGTATGAGACACTGCTTATCTTGTGCAAGAAGTATTCCCAGTTTGAACACATTTTCTAGCACTTGTATCAGAATAGTCTAAAAGATTTTTTATGCTTTATAATTGTTATCCTCTACAAAACATCCGACATTAGGATTTTGCCATAACTCTTATTGCCTCACAGAAAAGTTTGTCTCAATTTAGAAATTCAAGTATGAGTTTTAGTGCATAGCAGAAACTGTTTTGAAAGCCAAGGCACTTTTTATTTATGAAAACTATGGTGCTTTGAATGAGAAAAGGAGAATGCTTGTGTATATTACCCAGGACAGAATCCTAGAAATTTGTAGACGCTCCCTCAAAAAAGGAGAGCATATAGGAGGTAGATTATTAATGACAAAGAGTGGTATTGATGTGGATGGGATAATGACAAAATCAGAATGCCATAGGGAAAATAGTCAAGAGTTGATAATGTTAAAAAATGTGGAGATCCAAAGAGTACCAGTAAACCGAATGAAGTCTGTGGTAGGGTTGAGAGTTTAGACCTTGCATCCAGAGGCCATAGGAGAGACCACTGAACTGCTATCAGTGAGCCATGGTAATCAGTGAACCATTCCCAAAGACCAGAAGGTTGAGCTACACAACAGTAAATGGCAGATCCCACCACTCAAAGACCAACAGCAAGAAGCCTTATCTCAAGGAAGGCAAGTGATGTCCGGGTACAGTTAGGGCAATAAGTTTTACGATGTCATAGACTATTTCTGTAAATCCTATATTATTGTTTTCGATGAGTTTTATTTGTTTGCTCATTTTTGGCTAATTGAGGTATTTCTAGACCATGAGTAACCCTCCAAGGGGAACAGTAGAAAATTCTAGCTGCACCAATGAACAGTGAAGAGTTACCACCAGGTTAGTGTTCTGAACCGTTCATTGACAACCCAGTATATCCATTTCAGATCTTAAGCTGGAGGGTAGCTTGCAGTCAAATTTCCTGTGTTTAGCAGATATTTTTTTCACATGAAATATTAGGGCAATGAGAACACAAAAGTGCTTGCTTTTTGGCAAACACGTTGCTCTTCAAGCAAGATGCATACCTTATGAAGCAACTCTTCTATATGCTTTTTCAGTCAGAACAGATGGTGTACCCTCTTTTCACAGATGTCTTTATAACTGTTTGTAGTTTTATTTTTGTCTTTCTACAAAATGTTATGCAAAAAGCAAGACAAAATAATATCAAGGATACACACACACACACACACACACACACACACACATATAAAATCTTGAAACTGTGAAGAAACCAAAGATTGGTAACTTATTCAATACACTGCCTCGACAAACTGTTCCTGCATTTATCTGAGCAGTGGCCTCTACCATCCCTCAGCACACATCTCCCTTTAGCAATGGGTTTAGGATCACTAAAAGCTAGACCTTGGAAGCCACAATTGTACTTTTCAATTTTTGGTATGTTAGTGGGAATATCCTACAATATTTATGAAACAGATAGAGTAAAAGAAGCCCTGGCCAACCAGCATTTTGTAAGTGGAGCTGCTCACTTATTTGCCCCAGTCTGTCTGTCAGGATATTAAGTGCCTGAGCTTATCTTTTCCTGGGAAAGCAGAATCCCGAGACAAGCTTATGGAGAAGTAAGCTTATTTCACAAAGTTATCTCAAGAAATAAAAACAAAGGACTGGGAATAATTACACTAGTAAAGAGGAAAAGTCAATATTAGGGTGCATATTCAAAGGCTGCCTCTGAGTAACTGTTCCCAGTCTTGCCATTATCTTCTAAGGACCTACAGAGAAGATATCCTTTGAATGGTCTGTTCAAGGGACTGAAAGGGGGTATTTAAAGATTCTCTCATTCTTTATGCATGGGAGTCCCTCCCATATCTTTTGCAGCACCACTTTGTGTGTGTGTGACTTTAGAGAGTTTCCCAAGGCATCCCATTCTGCTGGATCAGAAGGCAAGAAGCAGAAAGCCAGATTGGTGTGAGCAGCTGAAGTAGGTGCAGACATGTCTGAGTTGTAAGAAGCTGGTTGCTGCAGCCAGGGCCAAAGTAAAAAGTGGGCTGTGAGAAATGTGGGGTGGGATGCAAGAGCTGTCCAGTGCATCAACCAAACTGGTCTGTGAGATCAATTCAATTCAAATTACTCTTCTCAGTAAAACTGGAAAGTATAACCCAAAGCTGCAGAAAGATTAATTGAGAAAGACTAATACACAATATGAAATGCATTGTTTACTTAAGATAATAAAAATGTGACATGAATTTTTATAGATGTCTCAGGACTTATTCTGAGTGACAATCTTAACGCTTGCTCTGACTGTTTTTGTGAGGTTGTGTTTGGTATTTTAATGTATGAAAGGTTAATATGAGTAATACTCTGGATAACTAATGCAAAGGACTATTAATTGGAGTGAAGTAGTTAAAAGAGATATCATGAAAGAATTTTCCAATTAACTTTCTATATTCCATAGTCCCACAGAAAGATCAATGACCTTTCTAATTGCCAGGGACTATTAGGATTGTGGTGCCTTTGACCCAGGAAATAACCAATAAAATGAGCCACCCCTTTTTAAAATCACTTCTGAGACAACATGGTTTTTACACAGGGAAGGAATAGAAGTATTGAGGCAGATCTAAATCTGATTGATTGGAACATTCATGAAGGAATCAAGAGTCAACCACATTGGCCTCGGCAAGCTGACTTTGTATGAGAACTTTACGCCTTTTACATTTCATTTCTTTAAAGCAGCCCTTGCCATGTGCAGAGTTGTCACCACTTCCCAATTAGTCAATAGAATATTATTATATATCCCGAGATTCTCTAGCTTGGAATTTGTGTGTTTCTTTCCACGTTTGTCCAACAAGTTTGTTACTCTTTACAAATGTAAAGACCACACTGAGTGGTCTTGTCCTAAAACAGACATTTACTTCACATGGTCCCATGCATTTCCTATCTCTTCAATATGGAGCATTCATTGTTATTTTTCTAGCTTTCTATATACTCATTTAGTGTTAGGAATGCTTAATCAAAATTACATAATTTATTGAGTATTGTCTAGTGCATGCGCACATGTTACATTATTTTAATACTAATTAATTTCAGACATAAATAATAGACATAAACAGAAAAGCAATGAGAAATGTCCAGATGATAATTCATATGAAGCTTTTAGCTTATTACATACACACACTTATTTATTTTAATCAATTAATTAATTTTTTGTTTCACATTTTTACTTAAATTCTAGCTAGTTAACATATAGTGTAGTATTGGTTTCAGAAGTAGAATTTAGTGATTCATCACTTACATATAACACCTAGTGCTCATCACAAGTGTCCTCCTTAATACCCACCACCCGGGGTGCCTGGGTGGCTCAGTTGTTAAGCATCTGCTTTGGGCTCAGGTCCTGGTCCCAGGGTCCTGGGATCGAGCCCTGCATCTGGCTCCCCGCTCTGCGGGAAGCCTGCTTCTCTCTCTTCTACTTACCCTGCTTGTGTTCTTTCTCTCACTGTCTCTCTGTCAAATAAATAAATGAAATCTTAAAAAAAAAAGTACCCATCACCCATTTCACTCATCCCCTGCTGACCTCCCTCCATTAACCCTCAGTTTGTTCTCTCTAATTAATTTCTTTGTTTTACTTCAGCAAAGTTTGGCATAAACTACAGCTCCCTTTCCCTTAGGTTAGTGTTGAAACCTCATTTAGATGTATGGTATGGGATGGGTGATTTTCTACTATGGCCTCTGTGGTTCTTTATTAATCAATGATCCACTTGGTCATTATCAGTTTATTTGTTCCCCAAATGAAATATGAGTTTCTAAATGGGTCACTCTCAGCTATTGAAGCCAAATACTTTTATAGTTCAATCTTTCTAAGGATAGCGATCGGTGTTTCTATGGTTAAAGATCTGTCTGTTGATACTTACTAATGCCAAACACATGATATTGGGGGATTATAAGAAATAAGACTTTCCTAAAGTAAATATCCGCTACAAAGCTCCTATTTAAAAAAAAATGTCTTTCTCTATACTGCAGTAGCTCAGATAGAAAAGGAATAATTACATTGACAAGTGTTGACTAGAATCCTTTCCCAACAATACTAGTTGTTTTGTATATTAGCTTTCATTTTAGTATAGGCTACTATAAAATTTTAAAAGGGAAGAAATATGTCTTAATATTTACATCTGGAGAAAAGATTAGTGATTTTACTCTGAAGAAAGTGTTCCATATAACTATATTTCAGATGTCTAAATGGAGCTTACATTACTTGATATTAGCAATTAGTTCTAATTGATGAATTTGTGTTAAATAACATTAATTCATGCATTTAATTTAAAACTTTTGTAATTCTTGTGAAAAATTCTAATTTTTAAAATAGATTTTATTATTTCTATCTTGAATTAGACACTATTTATTATCTTTGTCTTCTTACCAATCCCTATATTCTTTAAGAATGATCTTTTAGGAGTACATGGAATTATTATATTCTTTTTCATTTCATATCTACATCCACATCTCTGAATCTCTAGTCTATAATTCAGAAATTTAAAAAAAGTCTAACTCAAAGGTCAAAGAATAATAATGAAAATTTAAAACATATTTATAGATTACTGAAATTTGACAATTTTTAAAAAAATTAAGACCTCACAAAGTTTGATATATTACTTAGTGTAGTAATGCTCCACAAAAAAAATGAAATAAATATATGCAAATTACATAAATTTCTTTGATGAAGGGCTCCCATCTTTAAGGAACGGATCATATATCTATTGCTTTTCAGAACATGCATCATGTAATACTTGGAAAAATATATGACAAAGAAGCATATATTTTCACTTTTTACACTTTATAAAGAACAGATAATCAATGGCAATCTTGTATGTTCCTTTGATAATGACTTTAACACAAAAAGAATAAAAACTGCCACATGTAAAAAGACAGGAAAGAGTTAATGCATACCATCTTTGGTACCAAGACAGTGATCTAAAATGTTTTGCCTTGAAGTTTCAAACCACCCCTTACATCATTAATAAATACGTCCCATTTCTGTCCCTCAGGAATATAAAGATTTGATTACCCCACAAAGGCCTTCTGAATGAAACGATTTTATTATGTTTATGGGGCAGTTAGGACACATTTGGTTGTCAACGACGGCAGAAGTTTCCATTCAAGCAGGAGAGGGTGCAAACACCCTCTAGCGTCTCCCCAGTGGACCTTCTCACTGTCTGCTTGTTGGAAATACCAGAGCCTTTCTTACCCATTTTAGAGGGGTTGCCTGGCCGCCACAGGTTTCGTTTGTTCCAGGAAACTCTCCCTTACACATTGTCCTTCCTTTTTATATCTGAGAGGTGCACTGAGTGGAGATTACACGTATTAGGAACCAACCCGCCCTAAGGATCCTCCTCTCAGTGTGACCCTCGCTTAGGGAGATGGACAATCACAGGTATTTATGTACCAAAATTGGAGTCTCCTTTTAAAAACTACTCCCTTAAAACTTTAACAAGCTTCACATCTCACTGATTTGAGGCAATTATGTGTGCTAGAAAGCAAACCTAGAAAGACATTATTTAATTATCACATTGGAACCTGGATTCAGGGCTGTGAATGTTGTGAAGCTAAGTCCTGCGCATGCTCTGTACCGTAGCCTGCCATTCATAATGTCTCTTCAATACCGTGGGTGGCCGGTCGCCGCGAACATAGTCCCTGCTCTCAGTACACATCCCCACAGTAGTTTTCTTTCTTATTCCTCTGTTCCTCCTTCCTTCCCTTCCCTCCCTCTCCTCCCCCCTCTTCTTTTTAATAACAAGGTTGAAGCTTCTCAGTTAGGCTGTGGGTTTGGAGGTAGGAGGTAGTGTCAGGTTTCCTTTAGGCTCTCATCTGATTGCCTGACAAATATCCTACCTACCAAAAGCTATCTAATATTACTTTGCCCTAACTTTAGTTTTATACAGAGAGTTTGCCTTTTCCAAAATTTTCCAAAATGTTTAGAATTTAGTCATTCTTTATTTTAGTCCATTGGCAAAGCTTTTAGCAAAGCTCTATTTTTTTTCTCTTTTTTTCCTGCTTTCAGACGGCCTGATGTCAGGAAAAGCTTGTATCTTTCAGGGCCTTACTTAAAGCTGCAGAATAAGTCAACACACTCAGACATTAAGACATTTTTTCTGCCCCAACCCTAATTTTGCAGGCTTTGGAGACACAAGATCTGGGTCCCATTGCACAGTGCTCCCAGATTCACAGCTATTTTACTAACACATAAGGATTGCCCACTTCTGTCATTGAGGAGGGAGAGGAGGGGTCTTTACTACCCTTTGTTCTATCTCATTTTAGCTGGGTCTCTTACTGCTAATCCCTATTTCCCTATACTAAATTCTGAATAAGTTCAGATACTTTTGCTTGCAAGTAATGGATGGCTCACATAAATAGAGAAGTTTCTTAGGTAGATCTTATAACTCCTACAGAAAGCCCTGACATTCACTCTTATTGCACTGGTGAAAATCACATTTCCAGCCCCTAAGTAAATCACTTTGGCCATGAAAATGGAATTTGCTGACAGACTTAGCCAAATTCACATGGACTAGAACTTGGAGCTTAAGGACAATCAGTTTTTAGATGGGAGTCCTGATTAAAATTAGTTACATTTTGAGAAGAGGGAAGGGGACTTGGAAGCTTAGAATTCAACCAACAGATATAATGATCCCTATAAATCATTCTGAATTTATGGATTTTTTAAATAATATTTATCTCTTTTCCTTAGCACCCAGATGATATTTCATACCAATATTGTTAAAAATTCATTCCCTATGGAAACTACAGTGACAACAAATAGCCATAAGAACAGATTATAAGTATTATGTAGCTGCCATACCAAAACTTTTTTCTTTAAAAAAATAAAAGGCCAGATTACCTAGAGACCATGCAAATTAAATTGGCAATTAGTTTGTTTTCTTCATCTTCTTTTGTATCAGATCTTTGAGTTATAATGTATTTATAACATAAATAAAGCAGAATATAGTCTTTGACTAATTGAGCTTAGAAGGTGCCTCATGACCCATTAGGGACCTATTTGTGAAAAGATAGTTATCCTTGAGGAGGTCACTAAGTTGTTAGGCAGCAACTATACATCCCAACAACAATGTGGAAGAAAGCACTGACTCTGAAATAAGAGATCTGGGTTCAAAACTCTCAACCCTTATTTTATAATATAAAAACAAGGATGGGTTAAAACATATTGAATTACGCTGCTATAGATATTAATACTTGGCGAGCAGAATCATTGTAAAGACTAAATAATAAAACATAAATAAACTTAGCAAGCAACCCTGATACATAAATAGGTCCTCAAAAACTAAGAGTAATTCAGATACTTACTTGAGTTAAAAACTTTTTTTTGCTAGAATTCGAAATAAAAAGGGCTAATGGCCCTTAATTAATTCACTGCCTTTCTTACTGTTTCATTGTTTTTTATATGATTCTTCTAAAGCTGCATCTGACTCCTCACTTTATCTGCTACTATGATGTTGGTAGAGCACAAATAGCTTCCCGATTGAGTCACATTTATAAGCATTTACTGTGGAGAATTTCAGGCCATCATGCTTGGCACTGCCTTCACCTTTATCAAATACCCTTCCTCACCACAGCAACCCTGGGTTTTATTAACTACTCATTCGTGATTCAACCATCATATTACATTCATACTTTTTATTTTACACCTCAGTATACATATTTTTTCAGGACTCAGAACCTCTGGCAGTTTCACATCTCTAGTTCATACCCTAGGGGGAGCCAAAAGATAGTCGCTGAGATCCCAGCCCAGCATGTTCCCCGTGTCACTCCTGCATGCCTCAGAAAGTCACAGAAAAGATAGATTTGCCTTATCAAATAAGTCGTATTTTTTTCTGCTTCCAGGCTCAGAAAACTACTCTTCAGCAGGCTAGCTCTAGGAACCATTATTGTAATAAAGCTCCTGATATAATGAGTGGATTCTTCAAAGTTACTGTTTTCCCTCGTGTTTATTTTAACTACCTTATGGCTTGTGTTTGCTTATTTATTCATTCAAAACATTTTTATCAAGTGTCTACTTATTTACCAGAGTATAGGCTAAGTACTGGAGATAGAGTGGTGTTCACAACAGACCTGATAACTAGTCTTACTGAATTGATGTATGTTGATAGCATCAGGCACTTAAAAGAGGCTTTTGGGGATGTGAATTTAATAGCCTGGAAATTTTTACAGGTTTGACATACTATGAATTCTTCATGGAGTCTTATTAGAAGTTCTAAAATACTTGCTTTTATTTGTGTAAATGTGATTAATGAAGCATGAATAGGTTTAGTCTTGATAAATACCAACATATCCAATTAGATTGCCTTCTGATTCTCTGTTGGTCAGCCCTTTGGAAACTCCCTCCCAGCTCTTCTGACGCCACTCTAGTTCCTCCACCAAAACAGTTCTTATATATTCCAGACATATTAAATGACTGAGTTTTGCAAACCTGGAAAGCAATTACCTTCATGTTTTAAAAATACATAAATATGTGAAGGGGCATTGCATAAAAAAGGATGATTCTGGATCTTCAAAGAAGGAGATATTCAGAGCAGTGGTAATAGCTACCAGAAGAGACTGCATAAACATACATAAGGGTTTGCAGAGCATGAAATCTATGTTTTGGTTCCCTTTCCAGTATATTTGGATGATGACCTCAGAAAGTAGGAACTTAAGTGAAATCTAGGAAGTGTCTGCATGTTTTATTTAAAAGACAGTATTGACTTTGCGCTGTAAGAGTCCCTAAGTCAAGACCATGCCACTATGCCAGTGACATTTTAATATCTTCCAGGACAGTCTGTGCCAGTAACATTTTAATATCTTCCAGGAGAGTCTGCCTGGAAAAAAAAAAGGGGGGTGACTTCTGATGAAAAAAACTTGTGTTCTAAAAGATCCAACACAATGGGCATATTCAGTCCTCCTTATTTTTTGGTTTTAAAATATAGAAGGTAGGTTTTTGTCTGGGAGCCATGGATTGCCTGGAAGAAGTGGTAAAGGTGACAGGTAAGGGAAGAGGTCATGACTAAATGATACAATGATGTATAACTGCTGTTTTGTCTTTCTATTAATCATTACCTGCCATAACATCTCTTCTTTTTCTTTTTTTTAATAGTATACAATCCATTCACACAGGATTTGAGGGAACATGTCTCTGACTCAAATTAAACCAATTATTATTTTGTGTAACAGGCATTATTCAGACACTAAGGTGACCATCCCTGGCCATGTGGTCTGGAAAAATAAAGAAAGTAGGTAAGGAAAGAGAATAGAGTGGACATGTAGAGAGGGAAGGAGTCAGGTGATAGAAAGTTCTTTGTAGACTTGGAGCCATTTCTCATGCCCAGCTGTCTGAATTCTTAATTCCCTTAATTTCTGTAAGACATTTGATTTCCTTATAAAATTTTCTGATTTTTTTATGTTCTATTTCAAGAATATCTTTGAATCACTTATAAGATTTTAAACTTTATATTCACATTACAGAGTAACTTCTTTCAAAATAGGTGGATAACATTTTTTTTACAGCCCTTAAAGTCTGCCATCCATATCTGTATCTATATTCAACTGATCAGAAAATTGTCCTATGGTAGTACTTGCAAGATAAAATTTATTCTAAATTTTCAGTGAGTATTGTAGTCCAGCTGATGATAGCATAGCCATCTCTTTTGGAGTTGATATGATACTATAATATTTCTATGTGAAATATTTTAAAATATGAAACCTCTGAAATCTTAAATAAAACGAAGATCAGTTTTAATGTGGAAATTTCATTAAGAGTAGAAAGGTCATTAGCAAATGTAAAAAAAAATAGTCTTGTTTTAACCATGTATATATGTTCCATGTTTCGTTACACTGACTGCTAACAAAATCCCCTAGTAAACATTCCCTAAATGATTTAAGCCTCCAGTGATTTCAGAATGATACTACGCAATACCCAGGTGTGAGTTCTATGGCAAAATCAATTCTCACAAAGCTCCCTGTTCAGTCACATAGGGTTCTGAAACCTTTAGCCAAAAGGTAATGGATGTTTCATTTCCTGTGGGTCAGGTTTGGAGGTCAGTGCTATGAAAAACTGTGGGAAGCACATTCAGCAATATTTTTTTCTTTTCTCTTTTAATGTTCAAAAGCAAGTATAGGAGCCTCCTACACAACAAGCTTTGTTCATAGGCATTTGATTTGGATTCTTGCTGTGAAGCAACACATTGACTAACTGTGTACTGGGGTAGAAAAATTGAGCTTGAGGTTGTGGTGAGCCATGGTCAGGCCTGACCACTGAAAATCCACAGGTAAACATAAAGGAGAATCTTCTAGTCACAGGCATGTATACAGATTAGGAGAGAGTGACCCTGTGCAGACAAAGCTAGATATTTGAGGCCTGTAACCCTAACATTAAATCTGGTGTACGTGCTGGTAAAAGGCTTATTTACAGTTATAAATAAGTAATTTCTGTGTGCCTAGATGATCCACAGATTAGTATTTTCCTGATGTAAGTCTACAGATTTTCTGACTTAATGGAGTAAGACCACCACAACTGAATTGTGGAGGCTACCACACCTTGGCACAGCTCCATAAGACACGAGGTAGGAAATGGTAGCCAGGTCTAACCACGTACATGCTGTTTGTAACTTTGTGCTTATTAGCTGCTCTAAGAGTAAGCCAGAATCAAAACAAATTTGAAATGACTCCAAATTGTCATTCTTCCCTGTCCTTTTATGCACACCGACTCTGGCCAAATGCAGAAATCAGTCAACATGTATTCTTTTTCTGTTATACACACACACACACTACAAATATATACACACAGTTTTCTTTCTCATGGCTTTGGAAAAAGGAGAGGAAAATATTATATGTGCCATGCTCATCTTCATCCCTCATATATTGGAAAGAAAATGCAGTAAGTGGGTTTCACTTGCAGTCCTTAGATACATAACACAGGGGAGTCTAGGCCACTGGATATTGCTCACATAGGATGTCCTTGGGCTTCAAGGTCAAAAAGGTGTGTAAATCATAGACACATCTTCCTTCCAGGTATTAGAAACACACAGTGGACTCACAAGGAAGGATCACAAAAGAGTCAGTAAAGCCCTTCTTTCCAACATATATTAACTTGTTGATTTTTTATTTAAGACCCACATAAAATGTCAAGTGAGTCCAAGTAGTAATAGAGTTCATTGAGTTCATACTCAGTACACTTCTCTTTTGATGTGTAAGAGAGATGAATGAAGTTGCTAATTGCAGCACTTTGAAAACATTTTACGGGAAAACAATACAAAACAAAAGCACATAACTTAGCATTATGTCCTGCTGTAAGTACTTTTAGTTATTAACTCATTTAGTTACTATTATCCCCACTTTACAAATGAGGAAATTAAGGTATTAGGAAACAAGTTCCTTACTTTGATCACAAATTTAGAAGTGATTAGGGACAAGGTGTTGACTTGGTGACCTATACAAGCTTTCTTAACATAAAAAGTTAGAACCAGAATTTAACCTGCGGATGTCTGTCTTCAAAATATGAGCTCTTAACCAGTATTTGACAGAGCCCTCAAATACATATCTTGTTTTCGAGCAAGATATTTTATCTCGCTTTCATGGATAAGGAAACCTGAATCCTAAGAAATGATGTCATTTTCTCTTTGTTGCTAAGTTATTATATGGTACAAATAGAATTTAAACCCATGTTTGTCTGACTCAAAAAAAAACAGCAAACCTCTGTTAGTTTGGCTAGCCAATATGAGATGTTTATGTTTGTTTAATTATTAAGATAATGTTGGATTTTTCTCAATTTTTTTATACTCCTCCTGAGACATGCAGGTAATAATGGACTAATGCAGATGAGTCTGAAAGGTATAGAGGAAAATCACTGCTTAAACAGAAATGCCACATACCTTGAGTTTAAAAATAATAAGTTTAATCACAATGTTAATGGCTTCCTGAAAGATTTCCAGACAATGACAGCAAAGAAGAAAAATGAAAGGGAATTTGTGCCACTTGATATTATGATATAACATTAAAAAAAAAACCCAAACATAGATTAAAGCTGTGTGTAACTAGAGCAAAACTAGGCACAGAAATCGATGTAAAAAAAGTAATGTAGAATTACGAGACTGACACCACATTATATATGATGCTTTGATATCTGGTAAGGCTGGTATTGAGATTAATGAAACTTACAACCTAATAAATGATATGAATTAGTTCATAGAAATAAAAATAGCTAATAATCATATTAAAGGGATCTCAACTTCACTCAAAATTCAGTAAATACAAAATAAATCAGATGCTATTTTCAGTTCTCGGATGGGCCTGTATGTATGTGTTTTGTAGTAACGGTGAATGTATGAGGCGATAGGCAGGCATTCTTTTTTTTTTTTTTTAAAGATTTTATTTATTTATTTGAGAGAAAGAATGAGAGAGAGAAAGCACATGAGTGGGGGGAGGGTCAGAGGGAGAAGCAGACTCCCTGCTGAGCAGGGAGCCCGATGCGGGACTCGATCCCGGGACTCCAGGATCATGACCTGAGCCGAAGGCAGTGGCTTAACCAACTGAGCCACCCAGGCGCCCTTTTTTTTTTTTTTAAAGATTTTAGGCAGGCATTCTTATGTACTGTTGGTTAAAGAGTGCATTGTTGCAATTATTTATAAAAGGCATTTAGAAAACATGATCTAATTTAAAAATTCACATTTCCTTGACCAACAATTCTACGTCTAGAAATTTTAATATTTACACAACTTTTGATGTGTAAGAGAGATGAATGAAGTTGCTAATTGCAGCACTTTGAAAACATTTTACAGGAAAACAAAACAAAACAAAAGCACATTTTTAGGTGAGGTAATATACAGTGAATTATGATATATTCACAGTCAAATGTTAGTTACTCCTTATACAGAAAAAGTTTGACTCTAGAATGCTAATATGTAGTAATTTACATACTGTTTAACTGTGTGAACAAGAACACCGAGCAAAATGCAATGAGCATAATAAAAGTAAAAATGACGTGTAGGATGGAGAAGTTATGGGAATCGAGTTTCACCACGAGAGGTATGCCAGTGTCCTTGCTGGGATAAAGTATTTTATTTAGGCTACAGTGAGAGATTCCTCCGTTGGTTATCTGGGGACTATTTTTAATGATTATTTTAATCAATATACATGTATACTTCACAAAATTCACATACTACTACCACTACAAGGCTAAACCAAATTCAGCAGGCTTCTAACAGTCAACTCCACCCTGCTCCCTAGAGCCAACCCTTGTCATAAAATTAGCTATTATTTTTAGCAGTTTTCTCCATATTTCTCCATATGTCCATATTTCTCCGTATCTCCACTTTCTCCATATTTCTGCATAATACTGAAATTTTTGTTACCGATTTTAGACATTATTTTTTTAGTTTATCTTATAGTAGATGAGAATTTTAACTCCCCTAAACCTATTTTTCTGGTGTGTTCCCCTTCTTCTTTTCTTCTTCATCCTCTCAATATGTCACAACTATTTGATAAGTAAATATCATGATTTGGTAAATATTGATCACTGTGAAAAGAAAAATCTTTTTATGATTATGCTTTCTTTTGTTTATGTTTTTTAGTTTTTATAGAAGCCATTAGTCCCCTTTTTTCTTCATACTCTTATTTCTTTGAACTATAGTTTTCTCTTTGTCTAAACAGCTTTCTTAAATGATTCTCAATATAGTTTTCCACATGGAGATATGAGGCAGACAGTCTACTTATTCCTTGTTTTCCTGATTCTTTCTGCTAAACTTTGGACTGATAACTCTCTATAGTGATTATACAATTGGCCATCTGAGTATTTAATCAGGCTGTATTATGTGTTACATTATTATTTCTGGAATCCTCTCCTCTAGCTGTGCTTCGTCATTCTGATAGAGCATATTCTCCAATAGCATCTTCAAATAAGTTTTATGTTAGGCATATTCTTTGAAACTTAACAGAAAATATCTTCATTTTACTTTACGACTTGATTGAGCTAGTAAAGCAATACATAGATATTTTTTCTCAAATATTTAGAATGTATGTGTATGTGTATATGACAATACCAGGCAAGAGGCACATGATAAATATACAAAAGAGTAGAATTAAAACATCTCAGGAGAAACTCTAGGAAATAGATGAGAATGGATGAACAGAATAGCATCTTAAACATTTTTGGTAAATTTTTTAAAGTTCAAAGCAGGACAAAGGGTCTAAGAGTTTCTAGTCTGGTGTGTAAGAACCTTGGAAGTCCACAATCTGTCCTAATAACTAAAAACAAAACAAAACAAAACAAACAACAGAACAAAGTGAAAAATCAAAACTCCTCATAGATTCATAAGAAAAGTGAGGTCACAGAGTGAAAAGGTGCTTCCAACTTGGAGAAAACTGCAGGTGAATAGAGAGAATGACTACTTGCAGGAGTAAAGACCCCCAAGCAGAAACACGTGCAGGAACCCCGTGCTATGAGAAAGAAGTCTGAACTGTAACTGGAGGCTCACTGTGGGCATCTCTGAGAGTTAAAAACTCCAGGGAAACCCAGTCATAGGGCATCTCCAGCCTTGCATGAGTTTTATCTCCAAGAACTGGACCTACTTCTCTCAGTGAATATTAGAAAAATCTCTTCGTGCCTGTGGTAGGTAGAGGGAAAAAGGATAATAAATTAGACAAAGCTATTTCCAAAACATCTATTCAAATAGATGCTATCTTTTATGAAGTTATATTTTTCTGGATTTTCACATTATATCACTTTGAAGCTATTAACATTGATAAATCAATGACACATCTTAATGGATAACCAGGATTTTAGACATATGAAACAGATATATTTCTATTTCTCACTGAAATCATGTTTCTTTGAGCCTTTTACATTCAAAGACAAGCCATGAGTCTTATTGATATAGCAAATATAAGTAGTTCTAAATAGAACCAATTTGTCTTTGATCAGTTTTGAATCTCAAATATTTCAGGACTATTTTTGTCTGGCATTATGGGAGAGAACATGACTATAGCCCATAAGCAGAAAAGGGTTTGAAACAGACGCTTTATGTTAGAAGTATAGATTTTCTAAATTCACATAGTTACCATTTAACATATTAAGAATCTGACTTGCTATACTGATTCATGGGCATGGAAAAATCAGAGAACTTGATGAGATGAAGAGAAAGGCCGCAAATTAAATAAAAATGGTGTATCCACATGTATGTGCAAATTTATAATTCTATTGCTTAAGTAATTCTCGCATTACAAACTTAATATCTAATGCAAAATGCAACATTGAGTCTAAAAGATTAAAATGTTATTTTTCAAAACATATTGAATTATTGCATTCCATAGTTAGTATTCTATGAATAAATTGCTTCAAATATTGAAAATTATGGAAAGTTTATTGATTAAATAAAAAGGGGTGTTGCCTTTATACACTCCAGAGAACACCTGTAATAATGATTTCCCCATAGCTGTGCTAAAAACTAATGGATATAATGGATATGCAATAAATATTGCCATTCTTTTTATTATTTACAATTTTACTGATATTTTATAATTTTATTGTTGAAGAACTCCCAAGAAACTTAACTTAATAGCTAGAGATTCAAATTAGAAAATGTTATGGTAGGTGGTCTTTCTTTTGTTAATTTTTTCTTTTTTTTTCTCGTAATCATTAAGTGGTAGTAATCTTTGGTATGGGAAGACATATTAAATAAAATTTGGTAATACAAGTTTTTTTTCTTCTTGAAAGATGCAGGAATTATCCAATTTTGCTTGACCCAAATATCAAGGAAAAAAAAACCCTGCAAATACTTGAGGCCCCCAAAATATTTGTGTTTATTATTGGTATACTTATATGAAATAAACATAGCAAAAGCATGAGAGCAAAAAGTTTGTAAATCAACTAGAATGCATTTGCCACTAACTCTCTTATGTCCATAGCATGGAATGTAAATTACTCTCTTGGGATATAAATGCAAATCAAAATAAGATTTGGTTTCCATTTGAGATTTCAAATCACTTTCCTCCTTTCATATAGAAATGTGATTTCTCATTGCTTATTGATCTATCCATGCCCTAGAATCATTTATTCACTTATTCATTCCTTTACTTGTTCATCTATCAGACATTGGGGAGGCAGCTCCTGTGTGCCAGGAATTGGAGCAGGGGCTGGGAATGCAAAGAGAAAAAGTTGCTGTTTTTTAGGATAGAGTGATAACCAGAAGTTTTCACTGTGGTAAATACAGAGGTAGAGAACCAGACATGGCATCCCAGGAGCTCTAAAATAAGTGTTTGTCAGGGCAAGGTATGAAGGAAAGCATCTTGTAGGAGGTAGTGCTTAAGTTGAATCTTTAAGGGCAGCTAGGAGTGCTGGAAGCAGCAAAAGGTGGGAGGGCCAATCTACTTAGCATTCAGCATAAGAAGATGAAGGCCATATAGGCCCATATAGTATTCTATGTGCATAATAAAAATTAATTTAGGGATGCCTGGGTGGCTCAGTCATTAAGCGTCTGCCTTCGGCTCAGATCATGGTCCCAGGGTACTGGGATCAAGCCCCGCATTGGACTCCCTTCTTGGCGGGAAGCCTGGTTCTCCTTCTTCCACTCCCCCTGATTGTGTTCCCTCTCTCCCTATGTCTCTGTCAAATAAATAAATAAAATCTTTAAAAAATATTAATTTAAATCCATTGTTGTAGTATAAAGTATAAGGCATATGTATGTGTGTGTGTGTATATATATATATATATAGGGCATTTATACATTTTATATATATATACATATATATATATATAAAACCTTCCATCAAGGTATTTTATAACTGTTCTGGTTAAAAGCAGTAAACATCCATGATTTTTCATAGCATTACCCTATTTGACTTTTATAGCCTCAGTTAATACCTGAAATTATCTTCTTTATTCATACATCAATCTCTTTACTGTGTCTGTTGACAATAAATGAAACATGAATGTAGACTTTTAAAGAGAATGGTCTCTTTATATTTTGCTCCTTATTCTATCCTAAGCCTCTAGATAAGGTCTGATGCATAAGGGGATTTGATAAATGTAGTTGACTTCATGTCATGTTGATTTCCTAGCGCAGAAGTGGGGAGGAGGGAAAGGTGAAAGAGGAATCAAAGTTTGAAAACTTGGTGCCCCCTTGGAGTTCAAAGATAACTCTGTTTTGATATCATTTCTACATGTAATTTATATCTTGGCTATATCATATGTTTTCTTGACTTTATACATTAAGTATACTTACCATTTGTTTATCGTATATTTTAAATATTACCCCAGGATGCTATTTTTTAAAAGTCGTGTTTATGGTGCTATTTGTTTTGTAGGTTTTTTTTTTCCATTTGTTGCTTTCACTTTGTATTATGCATTTAAGTTTCCTTCATGTCTTTTCAAGGTTTGACAGCTTCTTGTTTTGTTTTGTTTTGTTTTATCACTGAATAATATTCCATTGTTTGGATGTACCACAGTTTGTTCACCCATTCACCTACTGAAGGACATCTTGGTTGCCTTTAAGTTTTGGCAATTACAAATAAAGCTGCTATAAATGTCCACACATAGGTTTTTGTGTAGACATTAAGCTTTCAACTCCCTTCGTTAAATACCAAGAAGTGCAATGCCTAGATCATGTGGTCAAGAGTATGCTTAGTTTTGTAAGAAATTGCCAAACTGTCTTTCAGAGTGGCTGTATTATTTTACATTTCCACCAGTAATGAATGAGAGTTTCTGTTGCTCCACATCCTCACCAGCCATTGGTGGTATCAGTGTTTCAGATATTGGACATTCAAGTAGGTATGTAGTGGTATCACATTGTTGTTTTAATTCATATAAAGCTTTGATTTAGCTCGTCAGTATAAATAATAGCAACAACAATAGAAAGAGCCTGCTGTAATTTTGAGATATATTTTGTTGAATGTAGTGGTCAACTAGGGAGAATTTTTAACATAATAATACTGGGTCTTTCACTGCATAAATATGGAATATCCCTCCATTAATTTAGATCATCTTCAATTTCTCTCAATAGTATTTTAGAATTTTTAGTGTGGAAGTCTGCACACTAAATTTGCTTTTGTCAAATTTATTCTTATGCATTTTGTTTTTTATGTGATTTTGAATTTTCAAATGTATATTACTAGTATTTAGGATAAGAATATTTTTTATGTTAATTTGGTCCTGAAACCTTGATACTCTCACTTATTTGTTTGGAAAGTTATTTGTTGTGTATGTGTACATATGTGTGTGAATTCCTAGAATTTTTTAAATATAGGCTATCATGTGAATACAGATCGATCTATATCTTCCTTTCAAAAGGTATGCCTTTAATTTTTTTAAAAAATATTATGGTTTCTTTTTTTTCTTCACTGGACAGAGCTATCAGTAAAAATAGAAGGACACTTCAAAAAGTAATCTATATTTAGAAGTGGGGGTGCAAAATATGAATGAATAGCAATAAGGGCATACAGGGCATTTATACATTTAACCTTATTTATTGTTTGGGATTAAAAAGAAAACAGAAGAGGATAAAGTTTGTTCCTTAGTAAAGAAAAGAGATACTATCAGAATTCATTGCTGGCAAAGGTATTTGGAGGGACTTTGAGCATGCATGTTGGAATTGAATTAATATAGCACAAGAGATACTTTAAAGGCTGGTGGCAAAAAACAACTAAAGTTGCAGTAAGTGATATTAACACTTTGTCATTTTAATCCAAGTTGGATTTTCAATTTTTTTTCTTTTTTTTGAGAAAGAATGAGCACACCCGAGCGAGTGGGCAGGTGGGAGAGGGGCAGAGGGAGAGGGAGAAGGAGAGATAGAATATTAAGCAGGTTCCACACTCAGCATGGAGCCTACAGGGCTTGATTTCATGACCCTGAGCTCATGACCTGAGCCGAAATCTAGAGTTGGAGGTTTAAACAACTAAGCCACCCAGGCACCCCAGATTTTCAAAGGTCTTTTAAATGAGTCAGCTCTCTAGTTAACAGATTTTGATAAAAAAATTTCCAAATGAATATATACCCAATAAAACCATTTTTAAGTGTTTTTACATTTCATGTTCCATTCCTAATCATACAAGTAGATGAATAATGAATAGAAGGGGAGGATAAGGAATTGTATGCTCAGTGAAGATAATCTACCCTCTTCATACTTCCATGAGGCTAGTGGATAAGGGTGGTGTTCTCCGCTCCACTGCTTGTACAGGAGAAGAGAGACATGATGATGGCAGTTTGAGAGATTGGTAATAATGCTCATACCAGCGTGCAGAGCAACAGCCAGGACACCGGGTGGAAATTGCTGGTCATATTTGATTTCTACCCTATGTCTACTCAGATTCTGAGGTCAAATTTTTGTCTCCACAAAAAATTACATCGCATGAGGGAGAAGCTATGTTAGCTATTTTCAAGAACAAAGTACTAATCAAAGGATTTCTGGAGATGCCTGGATGGCTCAGTTGGTTAACTGTCTGCTTTCGGCTCAGGTCATGATTTTAGGGTCCTGGGATCGAGCCCCACATCAGGCTCCCTGCTCAGCAGTGAATCTGTTTCTCTCTCTCCCTCTGCCCCTCCGCCTGCTTGTGTGCTCTCTCTCTCTCTCAAGTAAATAAATAAAATCTTAAGAAAAACCAAAGGATTTCTGTGTTCATGATAAATCCCATAGAAACATATATGATATTCTTTGTATTTTTATGATGATTTCCCCTTTATATGCATGCATAGTGTATGCAGTTGTAATAACAATATAAGCCACGATAAGCTGAATTTTGCGATAATTTAGAGAATGACATCAAGCAACTGCTTTATATCATGAGTGTCAGTGGCTAATAGGAAACAGATGCCTAGCTGGGCAAAAAAATATAAATTCTTAATCCAGATTTTACTTTGGCTTTTTTCTCCCCCTCAATGGTAAGTGTTTTTCTATGGAATTGTAAAAGACTAAACTGATAGGCTATTAGGTAAGGTAGATAGATGTTCATATTTTGATTTTAACAAATCAAGAAAATGAGGATAAGAAGGGTAAAATAGTGCAACGTTACACAATTAGAGAGAGAGAGAAAAAAACAGGAAGGGAAGAAGGAAGGGAGGAAGAGGGAGAGAATGGAAATTTGCATCAACCAATCATAAAGGTATTTGATGCAAAAAAAGATTATGACTAATTCAATTCCACAGTCCAGGTATACCAAAAAAAGAGGTGGATGGAGAGAGAAGGCGAGAGAGAGAAATAACAGGGTTGAGGAAGGAATGGAGGAACAAAGGAAAATAATCATAGTAATACGATTGGTTGCCCAAACTGTAAACATGACTGACTGGAGAGTTTCACCTAAAACAATCTAATTGTAAAATATATATGCAATCCAAAGCATCAAGCTCTAGGTTTGATGAAATGCTTCCAGAACTGCATTTCTTTCTAAAAATATTGCTAAGTTTAATTTTCATCAACGCCTCAGAACTTATTTGGTCTTTCTAAATGAGTCCCACTAATGCTTTCATATTCCTTTCCACATTAATCATATTTAATGATGGCCATGTTATATATAAGCATTTTTATTTAACTTTAAAAAAATTTCACAGTATTTTCTACTCTTGCTGAATAACTGAGATTTTCTAAAATAAATAAATAAATAAATAAATAAATGACCCATGCAAACCTCTCACAGAATGTCTACTGCATTATTCACATGAGAATCAATATACACAAAATGGTAATTTCTCTGTGGAAAATAAAAATATGGGACATTTCCTTTATATCTATTAACAAATGCCCTAATTTTATATAAATATACTCCTCTCTATTCTCCAGGAATCATGTATTTTCTTTGTCAATTGCTTGATTTTTACACATCCAGAAATTTTATTTTAGGTGTGTAAGAGGCTATTCCTAGCATAATAACGACATATATAAGCCTGGCAGCTTATACTTGCCTGGGTTTCTCCTAGTCCAGAAACTGACCTTCAGGATGAGACCAACAGGAAATATCAGAGTAACAAATTCAGAAGAAGTTGATTTGTTGACTGCATTTTCTAGATGCTGAGTTAGAAATAAATGAAATTTGCTTGAGTTTTAGGTAATAATTTTGCTATGCTCTGTCTGAATAAACCTGACTTGAAAACAATATGAGTTATTTGAATTAGCAGACTTCTAAAAGAGCATGTTCGGAAACTAAGCACTCTATTGGGGCAAAACGGAATACATTTACTTTGGATGACTATGTAGTCCTAGATTTCTTAAATCTAGACCTATTTATTTCTTAAAGGACTGGGTGTAGTCATGTGTATTGACTTCATTTGCTAATACAAATGACACTGAAGGGGATTTATTGATTCCAAATCTTTATCACTTGTTTGCCAGTGGAATCTTCCATGATTACCTAATTAGCCTAATTTTTCATGTCACTCTTTCTTTATTAAACCATCGTGTGTTCTCTATTACTAATGCATTGTAATTTGGTGGAGCAAAGAACTCAGAATTAGGTTTTCTGGGTTCTATTGTCACCTGAACACTAGTCAGTTTTGAGGACTTAGACACTCCATCTGTTGTTTCAGTTTTAAGAAATAAATTTTACTTAGATGTATTTATCAATTTGGGATGCAAGTTATATTGTTTATGGACAAGAATAACAGTGCCTAAGTTTGTTCCCAGAACATCTGCACAATTTTATTTATTTATTTATTTATTTATTTATTAAAATTCACCATTATGTATTTAATTATTTTTTCATGCCATTGTAAGTTGCTATTATTCTCTTAATTTTATGTTATGTTAATCACCATACATTACATCATTAGCTTTTGATGTAGTGTTCCATGATTCATTATTTGCGTATAACACTCAGTGCTCCATGCAGTACGTGCCCTTTTTAATACCCATTATTTTTTTCAAGATTTTATTTATTTATTTTTGAGAGAGAGAAAGAAAGAGAATACACGCTCATGGGTGGGGTAGGGGGACAGAGGGAGAAGCAGATTCTCATCTGAGCAAGGAGCCCAATGTGGGACTTGATCCCAGGCCCCTGGGATCATGACCTGAGCCAAAGGCAGACACTTAACCAACTGAGTCATCCACGTGCCCCCATTTTCACAATTTTAAAAATTACTGAGAGCTCCAAGAACTTTTGTTTATGTGTATTATATCTATTGTTATTTGCTGTAGTCAAAAATGGAAGAAAATTTAAATATTTGTAATACTTTATTTTAAATAACATTATAAACATTACAGATTAATATAAATAACTTTTATAAAATATATTTTTAAAAATAAGTAAATTAGTAAATAGAGTGGCATTGTTTATTTTTTCAATTTTATTATTTCTACTTCTGCATCCAGTCCGTTGTGATATTATAAATCATCTACCTTTTGGAAAGTTTGTCTGTATAGTTGTGAAAGAATGAGAATAAAAATAGAAGATATTGTTTTGGTACAATTATGAAAAATAGATCTAACTTTATTAACCCCTTGAATGGGGTCCAAGCCACATTTGAGGAACACTGAACTGGAGTTCCATCAAATGGAGCTTAAAAACTAATAGATATAGAAGAAATATGCTGTAAGTTTTGCTTATAATGTTGAAAAGGAAGAACTAAAATGAAGAGAACAGTAATATAAAGTAAATAAAATAATCATGCTAATTGTTAGCTTTATCTAATGGAAAACTCTCTGGATTAAAGCCCCAACTCTATTCTTAAACAGAGACCTAAAGATCTTTTTGTGAGCAAAGATCCAAGAAGGTGATCCTACAAAAGGTAGTTTTATGACATTGGCTAAAAATGAAAAATTAAAATAAATAAAAATTCTATAGGAAAAAAATAAAAAATAGTGTCCAGTAATGAGGCCAGAGCTGAGATTCCAACTGGAAGCTGATAATAATCTCAATCAAAGAGGCCAAATAAAGGTGTGAGTCAAGGCAAAGGACATCAGAGTGACTCCTCCAGGGATGTCTATTTTGAGCAAATGTGATTATGACCATTGCTAGGAGGCTAAGATCTTGGAAAATTTTCTGAAAGTGTTGGAACGCAGGGACAGGCTCTGATATGTTGACACTTGAATAGGTAGACTGACGAGATTAGCAGAACTAATCATTTAACAAAATGTTTTAGAAATTTCTGAAGTGTTATTTTCTTTTACATTTTTGAAAGCAAGCAGACTAATAATTACATTTGCCAACACCACCACTCTTTTAAAAATAAAAACTAGAATGTCATGCCAACTGGCATGATATTTTCAGTAAAAATAAAATTCAAAGAAATGAAGAAAAATTTATCTTCTTAACATGTAATGATTAGCCAGAGGAATCTGTTTGCTCTGTTTTATCCATCTGTCTTTCCATCTTTCCATCCAGAAAAAATAATTTTCTGAATAGAAAATTATTCATTAAACTCCAGAATAAGATTATTGTGTTTTGTTACCAGAAAGATTGGGCCTTTGATAATTGTCATTGGTATTCAGAAGATTTTGGCTAATTCTGTATTTGTCCACAAACATCACAAAACAAATAATGGGATTCCTTCAGATAACAAAATGTGTCTAGGAATATTTCAGAAAGTCTATCTATATTCACAGATAACATTTGGCTGCATACAAATGATCAGATACCCTATAGTTTTATTTGTTTATCCTACGATGAGAAATTTTACTGGCATTTAAATATTATTGAGAATAACTATACCAGTTTGAGGGTGCTTGTTTAAGACCTCACTAGAGTTGTTGAAGTTGGGAGCAGGAATATATCCTAAGAAGGTTATTATCAGTAAAAGTAAGCATTGATGGAAGATCTAACTGTGTGTTTGATACCACCACTACCTGACACTTATAGGTTAAAGTGTGCGTGTGTGTGTGTGTGTGTGTGTGTGTGTGTGTGTGTTTTATGCTTGGGAGGTGCAATTTTGTGATTTATAAGGAATATATATTTGGTCATTGATATAACTAAAATGTATTTCTCATATATATTTGGTCTCAGTTTCTGACTCACAGCTCCTAAAGCCCTTGGAATTTCCTAATTGTTGAGAGTGCTAAAAATATCTTTTGTTATATTAATGAGGTGACCTTGAGCCACACCTAAGCATGGGAGCTGATTACCAATGAAACCAACCATTTGATGAAAGGGTTGGAATTTTTCAATCCCATCTCCTGCCCTCCAAGATGCCCTCCAAGATACTGGAGGTTGAATCAATCGCAGATGGCCAGTCATTTAATCAATCATGCTCATGTAATGAAGCTTCCATAAAAAAACAAAAGGACTGGGTTCAGAGAACTTCTGGGTTGGTGAACACTTGAAAGGCTTGGAGAATGACACTCCTGGAAGCCATGGAAGCTCCATGCCTTTGCCCTTTGCATGTCTTCCATATGGTTGTTCTTGACTTCCATCCTTTTGTAATAAACTGGTAACCTAGTAAGTAAAATATTTCTCTGAGTCCTGTGAGCTGCTCTAACAAATTAATCAAACCAAGAAGGAGGTCCTGGAAACCTAATTTATAGGCAGTCTGTCAGAAGTACAGGTAACGACCTGGGCCTGTGACTGGCATCTGAAGTGGGGGTGGGGCTGTGGGGTCAGTCTTCTTGTAGGACTGAACTTTTAAACTGTAAAATCTGATGCTATCTGCAGGTGGGTAATGTCAGAATTGATTTGAATTCTAGGAAACCCAGCTGGTGTCCCGAGCACTGCTTGGTGGGGGGAACACTCCCACCACCACCATCAGTGCTGGAAATTGAGCCTCCAGAATGCCAAAAAGAGGAGGTGTTTGACTCTGGTAGATGTATTCATGAAAAAGAAACAAGAATAGATCTGTCTGGGATGAGATAGATACCTAATGTACCTTTATTTTAAAAGCATGGCTAAATTGCATCAGTATATGAGGAAAACTTCATGGAGCAACTGCTTTTGCAATTAGGCTTTGAGAATGGGTAACAGGATCAGGAGGGTACGTGATGTAGGGTAGGGTTCAGGCTATTGTGCTATTGTAACATAGGCAAGATAAATGGTATAGGTAAAAACACAGTGGAGAAAATGAGCAAGCTACATGAGAAAGATAAGAGGTGCTCCATAACATAGAAGAATTAATATGTGTGTCTTGCTGAAGAGTACAGAGCAGGAAATAAATTTGGATTAGTGAAGAAGGACCTAGATATAGAAATGTTTAAATCCATAGTGAGGAATCTAAGTTGAGTTTACCCATTACAGATTTCTGATCAGGACACTATTATGCAGGTGTAGTGTTTTAAATAGATATTGAGTGATCTTATAAACTATGTTACATTTCCATAAGGCACATATTTCAATTCATTAGGTTGCAGAAAGAACTTTTTTAAAATTTATTTTATTTTTATACTTTTAATAATTACTTTTATTTTGAATATGTGTTATATACTACATTTGACCCTTAAACAACACAGGTTTGAACTACATAGGTCCACTTATAAGTAGATTTTTTTATAGTAAGGTACTGTAAATGTATTTTCTCTACCTTATGATTTACTTTGTAACATTTTCTTTTCTGTAGCTTTATTGTTAAGAATATAGCATATAATACATATAACATACAAAATATGTACTAATAGACTATTTATGTTATCAGTAAGGCTTCCAGTTAACAGTAGGTTATCAGTTGCTAAGGTTTTGGGAAATCAGAAGTTATATTTAGATTTTCAGCTGCACAGGGGACCAGCACCTCTAACCTCTGCAATTGTTCAAGGGTCAACCAAAGTTGTTTAGTACATGTTTATTTTTTATAAATATATATACATATACATATATATATACATGAAATGAATGATCAATGAAAAATTTAAATAATACTGGTGTGTGATCATAAGTTTGTAGATAACATTTAGATGAAGCCAGGGTAATGTGGTAGAATTGATACTGAATTAGGGAGCCTAAAAATAAAATCAGGAGCTGGGATATGACAAATATCATAAAGGGAAGTACAAAAGAATATAGTGACATATTGGGAATGGATAGAGAGGATGACATAGTGAAAGCTAATGCTAAGCTTTTATGCCTGGAAAAGTGAGCTCATAGTGCTATGTACCAACATTTTGATTTTTTTTAGGATGAAATCTGATGGTAAATGGTCAGTTTGATTTAGAAATTTTATCACCTACATTTCCTTTCTATTTTATATCGTTAAAAAATGTTGTTTGAATACCTGTTATATGTTGAATAATGCTGAAAATACAGGAAAGGTTAAAAGGATCTCTGAACTGTAAGATACAATATGGGGTGAATACACACATAAATGTGTACATTTGCTATACAACCTAGTTAATGTCATAGGAGATTTCTGTATAAGTTGTTTTAGGAAAGACAGTGTTGGAATTATTGATTCTGTCTGGGGGCATCAGATAAGAGCTGGCATTTGTACACAGACTTCAAATCCTTTATCTTTTATCATTTGGATACTTAATACTTTTGACAAAATTATTAATAAGAATAATTGCCCCTTGCCTCAAAGAAATAAAAAACTGTTTTCTGTATTTACTAATACTAAATATCAAGCTGTTTGTTTTTCTCATAATAACTGTGGGTTGTGACCTTGAAAATAATAAGCAATTCTAAAAAAACAAGTGATATTATAGAGGTACATGATATTGCATGTAGTTAAGCAAAGTCGACTAATTAGATGACATTAACAATCCCCAATTTAAAGATATATAGAAAAGAAGCCAACTGTAACCTTCTAAGGGAAGTCGTAACATTTTATTAGAGATTCACAATATATTTAGAGCTGTTACTAGTTACACTATAATGCCAAACATTACCATGAAATGATTCTTGTCACCTTTACAACACTATTACCATCTTCTTATATCATTTACAGACTTACATAAGAAATCTAGCTATTAAGTTTCTTTCTTGCATGCTCTGTATGCAAAAGTATATAAACACACACACACACACACACACACACACACGCACACACACACAGTAACCAAATATTTATATATTTAAAAAAATCGGAAGCTTGTAAAGGGAATCATTTTATGAATTTTTCCATTACCAGTATCAGAATTGCTTTGATTTGCAATTCACTTGGGATGTGTTTTAATAAATAGATTTGTATAATTGCAGAGCAAAGTATGATGTTTCATGTAATAATGATAGTTTAAGTGGCTATAAAGATGTCTTCCTACCTCTGTCACTTGTTATCTTCTCAGTTGTTAGAGTTGGAACAAAGTATAGAAATTTCAATTTTCAAATATATTCTAAGTCAATGGATGACATTTTAACATGTTAAAGTCAGAAAGTTAAATAATACGGATGTGCATCATCATATAAGTCTTTATACAGTTTTAAGAGTTGTGCAGCAATTCAAATATCTGTAAGTCATTTTCTATAATGTGAGATAAATTTTTGTTCCTTTATATGTGCACCTAAACACACATCAACTTTGTGTTCTTTTGATTGGTTACCTATCATTGGAGATCAAAATTAAGTTTCCATTTTTGCCTGCATCTTTCTGACATTTGGCTCTTTAACATCTGAATGCTTCTATTATTTAGCCAAAAATTCAATCTTAAATTGAAGATGTAAAGCCAGGTAGAATAGGCAATAGACTGAACTACTTGATATGCCCCTAGAAATAGAGGCATGAAGATAATTAATTATCCTGAGAGGTGGAAAAGTCAAAATTATAAGTAGACTCAAGAAGGACTGAGATACATTCGAGGGTGAGAGATCAGTAATGAGTTATTGACACATATTCAGGGTTTTACCCACAGTCACCAAATATATTATCATGTGTAGCATAACAAAGGGTGTCATATTAAATTTGCACAGGAGAACTGCTAGTTGTTTCCTGGAGTGCATTGAAGAGAATTATGAGACAGGTGGTGAGTACAATAGGAATGGGGCCAAGATTAATAAAAATGTCTGCCATGGATGGATGTGGGCTAGTGCTGGCATGGATGCCAGTTTATGGCCACTGGTGACATAAGGGGTATCTATTTAAATTTGCCATCCAACATTCAAACACTTTTCCTCTGGTAAACAGTATGCAGATTCTTCCATGGCCACCAACTCATCCTCCAGTTCTAATTCATGAATTTTAGGTAGAGTTGACTCTACCCCCCAAACTCTAGGAATAGCCAAGGGCCGTGGGCTTAATAAGACAAAAATTATTTCCTCTGGTACTAGGTATTGGATTCAGAGGTGAGCATTTGACCTACTCAGTGATACAAGACTTAGATTTGGGCTGGATCTTTTAAAAGAGAGGCTTATTGTCTGTTTGGTTAAAGTGAACTTGTTAGAATGTGAGCCTATCGCTACAAAAAGTGATCCATGGAATCCTAGAATAAAGTAAGAGGAGTGAAAAATGGAACAAAACGAATTCCTGACTATATAAATTTAAATGAGCTAAACACAAAGGTAGATAGCCCTATAAATTTCAGTTGAGTACATAAATTCAATTTGACATAGGTCAGTTTGAGTTGGATTTTCCATCACCGGCAAAGCAGAGTGTTAATATAACTGACATGTCTCATCTGTTTGATCACAACCAGTATTTCTGTTCACTGTATACCAGATAGCTGCTGCTTTAACAGTGGCCTGCATATGTACCAGACCATAGCAAAGTTTGATAGGTGTATATATTCACAATTTCATGAGCACAGGAGAGGTGAACATTCATTTGTGTTAGAGGATGAGGCTAGTCAGGGGACAGATACACACATAAGATAGCATGCTCATGCCCAAAGAAGAAACCCCTACAAAAAGTGGCTGGGCCAAGTGCATTGCCTTGGAAATTGTCTAGTTTGGCTCCCTTCCAAATCCACACATGGCTCTTAAATTGTCTCCATTCAAATTGTGTATATTCTGGAATGCTAACAGTAATCTGTCTCCTCCTAGCAGGAAATATTAAGGCAGCTGGAATGGGTACTGAAGTGGAGGGGTGAAGGAATACAAGTATGTCTTGTCTTTGAGGGAGTGTGGGAGCAGAAGTTCATGCTGATAGAATGTTTGATGATGTCCATAATAAGTTGCCTAGATCTGTCATGCTAGAGCTTGCTATAGTTCTGTTATGCTATATTTTCACTTTTGTGGACTATGATAAGCATGTCTTTGATTTCCAGTCCTTGTTTTATACCAAGATATGCAATTAGCGTATATTAGTGTAATGGAGTGCAGGAGTATATTAGTGTGGAAGTCTTTATGTGTACACACAGGCATGTATGGGTATGAACTTTCTGCTGTAGATTTACAAGGAAAAAATGAATACATATCCTGTTCCACCTACACTTTTCTTCTCCATACTCTTCAACCCTACAGGATGTGATAAATATCTGTGTGTCGTATGTGTAAATGTCTGGGTTTCAAAAAAAATGAGGAACATTTGCTAAGTTGGGGGTAGGAAAAGTTGGCAGAGGACACAACCCTGAAAATTTGTACATTTGGACATTGTACATCTGAGGTCCATCAAAAGGAGTAGTTTAGACTGTGCTCAAACACTGTACCCAGGAATAGACACATTAAGTGAGTATGGCTGTATCCAACTCCCTAAGTACTTGTTCATATGTCCTAGTGCTTTTAGAGGGGAGGTGAAGCAAAGTGAAAGATGCGACTAAGGACCTAGATAACTTTTTTTAAATTTTTTTATTGTTATGTTAATCACCATACATTACATCATTAGTTTTTGATATAGTGTTCCATGATTCATTGTTTGTGCATAACAACCAGTGCTCCACGCAAAATGTGCCCTCTTTAATACCCATCACCAGGCTAACCCATCCCCCCAACCCCCTCCCCTCTAGAACCCTCAGTTTGTTTGTCAGAGTCCATCGTCTCTCATGGTTCATCCCCTCTCCGACTTATTCCCCTTCATCCTTCCCCTCCTGCTATCTTCTTCTTTTTCTTTTTTTTTTTAACATATAATGCATTATTTGTTTCAGAAGTACAGATCTGTGATTCAACAGTCTTGCACTATCCACATTGCTCACCATAGGACATACCTACCCAATGTCTATCACCCAGCCACCGCATCCCTTCCACCCCCCACCACTCCAGCAACACTCAGTTTGTTTGTTGAGATTAAGAATTCCTCATATCAGTGAGGTCATATGATACATGTCTTTCTCTGACTGACCTATTTCACTCAGCATAACACCCTCCAGTTCCATCCACGTCGTTGCAAATGGCAAGATCTCATTCCTTTTGATGGCTGCCTGATATTCCATTGTGTATATATACCACCTCTTCTTTATCCATTCATCTGTCGATGGACATCTTGGCTCTTTCCACAGTTTGGCTATTGTGGACATTGCTGCTATAAACATTGGGGTGCACGTACCCCTTCGGAACCCTACATTTGTAACTTTGTGGTAAATATCTAGTAGTGCAATTGCTGGATCATATGGTAGCTCTATTTTCAACTGTTTGAGGAACCTCCATACTGTTTTCCAGAGTGGTTGCCCCAGCTTGCATTCCCACCAGCAGTGTAGGAGGGTTCCCCTTTCTCTGCATCCCCGCCAACATCTGTTGTTTCCTGACTTGTTAATTTTAGCCATTCTGACTTGTGTGAGGTGGTATCTCATTGAGGTTTTGATTTGGATTTCCCTGATGCCAAGCGATGTTGAGCACTTTTTCATGTGTCTGTTGGCCATTTGGATGTCTTCTTTGGAAAAATGTCTGTTCATGTCTTCTGCCCATTTCTTGATTGGATTATTTGTTCTTTGGGTGCTGAGTTTGATAAGTTCTTTATAGATTTTGGATACTAGCCCTTTATCTGATATGTCATTTGCAAATATTTTCTCCCATTCTGTCGGTTGTCTTTTGGTTTTATGGACTGTTTCTTTTGCTGTGCAAAAGCTTTTTATCTTGATGAAATCCCAATAGTTCATTTTTACCCTTTCTTCCCTTGCCTTTGGCGATGTTTCTAGGAAGAAGTTGCTGCGGCTGAGGTCAAAGAGGTTGCTACCTGTGTTCTCCTTTAGGATTTTGATGGACTCCTGTCTCACGTTTAGGTCTGTCAACCATTTGGAGTCTATTTTTGTGTGTGGTGTAAGGAAATGGTCCAGTTTCATTCTTCTGCATGTGGCCGTCCAATTTTCCCAACACCATTTGTTGAAGAGACTGTCTTTATTCCATTGGACATTCTTTCCTGCTTTGTCAAAGATGAGTTGACCATAGAGTTGGGGGTCCATTTCTGGGCTCTCGATTCTGTTCCTTTGATCTATGTGTCTGTTTTTGTGCCAGTATCATACTGTCTTGATGATGACAGCTTTGTAATAGAGCTGGAAGTCTGGAATTGTGATGCCGCCAGCTTTGCTTTTCTTTTTCAACATTCCTCTGGCTATTTGGGGTCTCTTCTGGTTCCATACAAATTTTAGGATTATTTGTTCCATTTCTTTGAAAAAAGTGGATGGTATTTCGATGGGGATTGCATTGAATGTGTAGATTGCTCTAGGTAGCATTGACATCTTCACAATATTTTTTCTCCCAATCCATGAGCATGGAACGTTTTTCCATTTCTTTGTGTCTTCTTCAATTTCTTTCATGAGTATTTTATAGTTTTCTGAGTACAGATCCTTTGCCTCTTTGGTTAAATTTATTCCTAGGGATCTTATGGTGTTGGGTGCCATTGTAAATGAGATCGACTCCTTGATTTGTCTCTCTTCTGTCTTGTTGATGTATAAGAATGCCAGTGATTTCTGTGCATTGATTTTATATCCTGCTACTTTACTGAATTCCTGTATGAGTTCTAGCAGTTTTGGGGTGGAGTCTTTTGGGTTTTCCACATACAGTATCATATCATCTGCAAAGAGTGAGAGTTTGACTTCCTCTTTGCCGATTTGGATGCCTTTGATTTCTTTTTGTTGTCTGATTGCTGTGGCCAGGACTTCTAATACTATGTTCAATAGCAGTGGTGAGAGTGGACATCCCTGCTGCATTCCTGACCTCAATATCATTGAGAATGATATTCGCTGTAGGTTTCTCATAGATGGCTTTTATGATATTGAGGTACATACCCTCTATCCCTATACTCTGAAGAGTTTTGATCAGAAAGGATGGTGTACTCTGTCAAATGCTTTTTCTGCATCTATTGAGAGGATCATACGATTCTTGTTCTTTCTTTTGTTAATGTATTGTATCACGTTGATTGAGTTGCGGATGTTGAACCAACCTTGCAGCCCAGGGATAAATCCCACTTGGTCATGGCGAATAATCCTTTTAATGTACTGTTGGATCCTATTGGCTAGTATTTTGGTGAGAATTTTTGCATCCATGTTCATCAAGGATATTGGTCTGTAGTTCTCCTTTGTGATGGGGTCTTTGTCTGGTTTTGGGATCAAGGTAATGGTGGACTCATAAAATGAGTTTGGAAGTTTTCCTTCCATATCTATTTTTTGGAACAGTTTCAGGAGAATAGGTATTCATTCTTCTTTAAATGTCTGATAGAATTCCCCTGGGAAGCCATCTGGCCCTGGGCTTTTCTTTGCTGGGAGATTTTTGAGGACTGCTTCAATTTCCTTAGTGGTTATAGGTCTGTTCAGGTTTTCTATTTCTTCCTGCTTCAATTTTGGTAGTTGATACATCTCTAGGAATGCACCCATTTCTTCCAGGTTATCTAATTTGCTGGCATAGAGTTGCTCATAATATGTTCTTATAATTGTATTTCTTTTGTGTTGGTTGTGATCTCTCCTCTTTCATTCATGATTTTGTTGATGTGGGTCATTTCTCTTTTCTTTTTGATAAGTCTGGCCAGGGGTTTATCCATCTTGTTAATTCTTTCAAAGAATCAGTCCCTAGTTTCGTTGATCTGTTCTACTGTTCTTTTGGTTTCTATTTCACTGATTTCTGCTCTGAAATTTATTATTTCTCTTCTCCTGCTGGGTTTAGGCTTTTTTTGCTGTTCTTTCTCCAGCTCCTTTAGGTGTAGGGTTAGTTTGTGTATTTGAGACCTTTCTTGTTTCTTGAGAAAGGCTTGTATTGCTATATACTTTCCTCTCAGGACTGCCTTTGCTGTATCTCAAAGATTTTGAACAGTTGTGTTTTCATTTTCATTGGTTTCCATGAATTTTTTTAATTCTTCTTTAATTTCCTCGTTGACCCATTCATTCTTTAGTAGGATGCTCTTTAGCCTCCATGCATTTGAGTTCTTTCTGACTTTCCTCTTGTGATTGAGTTCTAGTTTCAAAGCATTGTGGTCTGAAAATATGCAGGGAATAATCCCAATCTTTTGGTACCGGTTCAGACCTGATTTGTGACCTAGGATGTGATCAATTCTGGAGAATGTTCCATGGGGACTAGAGAAGACTGTGTATTCCGTTGCTTTCGGATGGAATGTTCTGAATATGTCTGTGAAGTCCATTTGGTCCAGTGTGTCATTTAAAGTCTTTATTTCCTTGTTGATCTTTTGCTTAGCTGATCTGTCCATTTCAGTCAGGGGGTGTTAAAGTCCCCCACTATTATTGTATTGTCGTCAATGTGTTTCTTCACTTTTGTTACTAATTGCTTTATATAATTGGCTGCTCCCATGTTAGGGGCATAGATATTTACAATTGTTAGATCTTCTTGTTGGATAGACCCTTTAAGTAGGATATAGTGTCCTTCCTCATCTCTTATTACAGTCTTTGTTTTAAAATCTAATATGTCTGATATAAGGATTGCCACCCCAGCTTTCTTGTGGTGTCCATTACCATGGTAAATGGTTTTCCACCCCCTCACTTTCAATCTGGGGGTGTCTTTGGGTCTAAAATGAGTCTTTTGCAGACAGCATATGGATGGGTATTGTTTTTTAATCCAATCTGATAGCCTGTGTCTTTTGATTGGGGCATTTAGCCCATTTACATTCAGGGTAACTATTGAAAGGCATCAGTTTAGTGCCATTGTATTGCCTGTAAGGTGACTGTTACTGTATATTGTCTCTGTTCCTTTCTGATCTATGCTGCTTTTAGGTTCGCTCTTTGCTTAGAGGACCTTTTCAATATTTCTTGTAGGGATGGTTTCGTGTTTGCAAATTCCTCTAGTTTTTTTTGTCCTGGAAGCTTTTTATCTCTCCTTCTATTTTCAATGACAGCCTAGCTGGATATAGTATTCTTGGCTGCATATTTTTCTCATTTAGTGCTCTGAAGATAATCATGCCAGTCCTTTCTGGCCTGCCAGGTCTCTGGATAGGTCTGTTGCCAATCTAATGTTTCTAGCATTCTAGGTTACATATCTCTTCTCCCGAGCTGCTTTCAGGATTTTCTCTTCTTCTCTGAGACTCGTAAGTTTTACTATTAGATGTTGGGGTGTTGACCTATTTTTATTGATTTTGAGAGGGGTTCTCTGTGCCTCCTGGATTTTGATGCCTGTTTCCTTCCTCACATTAGGGAAGTTCTCTGCTATAATTTGCTCCAGTATACCTTCTGCCCGTCTCTCTCTTGCTTCTTCTTCTGGGATCCCAATTAGTCTAATGTTGTTTTGTCTTAGCGTATCACTTATCTCTCGAATTCTACCCTCGTGATCCTGTAGTTGTTTCTCTCTCTTTTTCTCAGCCTCTTTATTTTCCATCATTTGGTCTTCTATATCGCTGATTCTCTCTTCTGCCTCATTTATCCTAGCAGTTAGTGCCCCCATTTTTTATTGCACCTAATTAATAGTCTTTTTGATTTCAACTTGGTTAGATTTTAGTTCTTTTATTTCTCCAGAAAGGGTTTCTCTAATAACTTCCACGCTTTTTTCAAGCCCAGCTAGTATCTTTAAAGTCATGATTCTGAACTCTATGTCCAACATTGTACTAATGTCAGTATTGAGTAGGTCCCTGGCTGATGGTAATGTCTCTTGTTCTTTTTGCTGAGGTGATTTTTTTCATCTTGTCATTTTGTCCAGAGGAGAATGGATGAATGAGAGAACAAAATGCTAACAGGTTAACAACGTCCCCAGCAAATATACTGTATACAAATCAGAAAAGACCTGAAACCAGGGGAAAAGAAAGGGAAAGAAAGAAAAAAGAAAGAGAGAAAAAAAAAACAAAAAGAAAAAGATAAAAACAAAAACAGAAGAAACAAAAAAAAACCAGAATATGATCAAATATGATCAGGGTAGTGCATAGATCAGTGCCACACACTGGATTTTGCACGTATTTTGGTCTGTTAGAAAAAAGTGCCTCCTAAAATTTTAAAGGAAGAAAGACTTATATATGTACAAAATAAGGGTTGATACAATGAAGAGATGGAAGATGACTGTAAAGATGAAAATTTAAAAGATTTTATAAAAGGAATTGATACGAAAAGAAGTTGTTTGAAAAAAGAAAGAAGATTTAAAAAAAAGAAAAAAAACGGGAGAGACTGTGATCAGGCAGGAGAGTAGAGCAAAGCCATACAGTAGTGATTTAGGGTATATTTTCATCTGTTAGAAGAAACTGTCTCTCAAAATTTTAAAGAGAGAACAACTTATATATGTATATGCCAAAAATAAGGGTAACCACTATGAAGGCATAAAATATGACTCTAAAAATGAAAAATAAAAAATGTTTATTTTAAAAAAAGGGATTGATAAGATGTTGGTTGAAAAAGGGAAAAAGAAAAATTAAAAAAAACAGTTAAAAATTAACTTTGAAAAACTAATGAATCATGGTAAAAAAAGCCATGAATTCTATGTGCAGTATTCCCCAGCGCTGGAGTTCTCCCGTTCTCCTTGATCGGTAAACTTGGTCTTGGCTTGCTGGCTGTTCGTGCTGATCTTCTGGGGGAGGGCCCTCTTGCCGTGGTTCCCAAATGTCTTTGCCGGAGGCAGAATTGTCCCGCCCTTGTCGATCCGGACTAAGCCAGCTGCTCCGGTTTGCTCTCAGGAGCTTTTGTTCCCTGCAAGCTCTCGGTACAGCTTTGGAGGACGACAGTGAAAATGGTGGCTTTCCAATCTCTGCCCCGGAGGAGCAGAGAACTCGGGGCCCCGCTCCTCAGTGTGCCCCCAGAGAAAAGCAGTCACTCCCTTCTCCCTGGTCTCCGGCCGCACTCCGTGCTCACCCGGCCTGTGACCCAGCGTTTCTATCTCTGGCACCCGACCCCGTGTGGAGTCTACAAACCCAGCAGATCCCTGCAGTGTGCTCCCGCGCCCGTCCTCCCAGGGGAGTAAGGGGAGTCTCCCCAGCTCTGTCGCTTGTTGGGTCCCTGCTGGAGGAGCAGTGGCCTGACTGGGCCGGGGATCACAGTTTGTGGCAACCCCGAGCTGAGGGCCCGTGCCTCGGCTCCGTCTCTGCAGCCGGCTTCCCTGTTCCAATACCTGAGAGCTCTGCCACACTCAGGCACCCCTGGGGGGTCCTGAGACCACACTGTCCAGGGAGGGTTCCACCCCCCGCTTAGCCACTGGTGCAACGTCTCTCAGCGGAGCCGGCTTCTAAAAATTCAGACCTTGTGCTCCGCGGCTCTATCACTTGCCAGAAGCGGCCAATGGAAGCCCCCTCCCCCGCTGTCTATCCTCCAGAATATCACCTCCTATTCACTTCTCTGCATGTCCTACCTTCCAGAAAGTTGTTGCATTTCTGTTCAGAGAGTTGTTGCTATTCTTCTCTTCGATCTCCTGTTGCGTTCGTAGGTGTTCAGAATGGTTTGATTCCTATCCAGCTGAATACCTGAGACCAGACGAAATCTAGGTCTCCTACTCCTCCGCCATCTTGCTCCGCCCCCCAGGACCTAGATAACTTAAGTAAAAGAAAAATAATCCAAGCCAATAGTTAGCAGATTCTGATCCATACACTGGTATCTAAATGTGTCAAGTATTCCTACCCCAGAAGTGCCCAGAGCTGTCACTGCATGTCCACAGGTTATTTCTCTCTATGAACTGTTTTTTTGAAAGATATTCTTGAAGAAAAGGCAATAAAAGAGTAACTGCCAGGAGAAAGAAAACCTCCATCAGCACACACCTAACCAATTCCACATAAAAAACCCACATATATAAAAAATTCCACATATAAAAACCAGTTTTAGGAAGACTGGGGAGATGAGCTCCTGCTATATGCATCACTCTTCCCATTTCTTCTTTCTATAAGCAGACGAGCAACAATCAGAAATGTCTCCTATTGCAAACAAACTGAGTGTTACTGGAGTGGTTGGGGGTGGGAGGGATGGGATGGCTGGGTGATAGACATTGGGGAGGGTATGTGCTACGGTGAGCGCTGTGAATTGTGCAAGACTGTTGAATCACAGATCTGTACTTCTGAAACAAATAACGCAACATATTTTAAGAAAAAAGGAAAAGAAGAAGATAACAGGAGAGGAAGAAAAGGGGAGTATGTCAGACGGGGAGACGAACCATGAGAGATGATGGACTCTGAAAAACAAACTGAGGGTTCTAGAGGGTAGGGGGGTAGGGGGATGGGTTAGCCTGGTGATGGGTATTGAGGAGGGCACGTTTTGCATGGTGCACTGGGTGTTATGAACAAACAATGAATCATGGAACACTGCATCAAAAACTAATGATGTAATATATGGTGATTAACATAACAATAAAAAAAATAAAAAAAAAAAGAAATATCTCCTATTGCAAATTTAGTCTTTGATCTATATTTCTGCATTTGCTATGTAACCTGGGGAGATTTTTTAAAAATTCAGATTTCTAGGTTCCATGTCTATTATTTTGATTCAGGAAATACAGTTGGGTATTTGAGAATCTGCATTTTTAACAAACTTTTAGGTGATGTTCGTGGATAGACAGGTTTATTGAATTAATACATGGAATTCTAGGAAAAGCAAGTATAAATATGGAGAGTCTTCTGATTAATAAGCCAATTGGAAATGGAGAGAATGAAGCACAGCTTATTTGAAGGAGTCAGAAAAGATAAAGGGAAAGTTTTTCTTTTTTTACAGTAGGCTTCGAAATTTTGTTGTTTTAGAAAAAGAATATAGTTCATCACTTTGGATTATATTTTAATCTGTTAACATGCTTACAAATGCAAGTTTTTAATTTTAGCAGTTTTCACTTTTCCAAATTTTATAAATTCCAGTTAAAATCACAATCACAATAGGTAAAATAATTATTGGGTTAATTTTTGATATGTCTACATCTACTTTCCATCAACTCATTCCATCTCTGATATTTTACATCACAATTAGAAAGGACCATAATTTTAATGTGTGTGCCTCTGAGATTATCACTGAGACTGTTTTTGTTTGCTTTGTTTTATTTGCTCAATTTAGGATCTATAAATCTATAGGTTCTGCTTTGGACAATACTAAAACTACTGCTCAGAGGACTATCTGACTTCACTCAATTGTTTCTTTACTTCATAGTCAACTCACAAGGCTGGTTTAAATGAATTGGGAGAATAATGAACACTCTCCTATTGATTCATCATTCTGGTAAGCCTATTACAAGAGACAAAGATTAAAAGCCCCTGTGCTATGAGGCTGATGAAAGATTTCGTTGTCTATTTCTTTACTTCCTTCTGGTTTCTATAAAATTATGAAGTATCTTCTTTTCATGAACATCTGTTTATTAAAAGAAAAAAATTAAATATATAATGTATTCATAAAATCTCAGATGCAAGTTATATACCTCTAAGTGAAGCCACGAGTATAATAAAAATTCAACCATTTTTTGAAATTAAATTTTGTTATTATGGATGTTTCTTTTTTATTCCACATTGAGGTTTTTCATCAATTGATTAAAGCAGGGTGAAAATGGGATTAAAATCATGTGTTCATGTGTTGCTTAGCATTTTATAGTTGAGAAACACTTTTTCTTTAAGATTTTATTTATTCATTTGAGAAAGAGAGGGAGACAGAGCACAAGCAGGGGTAAAGGCTGGGAGAGGGGGAGAAGGGGAGAAGCTGGGATCCCAGACCTGGAGATCATGACCTGAGCTGAAGGCAGATGCTTAACCATCTGAGCCGCCCAGCCACCCCTGAAAAACACTTTTATAAAAATGGGTGTCTAAGAGTAAATAACTCTGGGGGTGCCTGGGCAGCTCAGCCGGTTAAGCCTGTACTCTTGATTTTGGCTCAGGTCATGATCTCAGGGTCCTGATAGGGAGTCTGCATCGCCTGGAGTCGCTTAAGATTCTCTCCTCCCTCTAACCGCCCCTCTCTCTCCCAAAAAAGAAAAAAAAAAAGGAGGTAAATAACTGTATAAGCTGGCGCCAACCATAAAATCAACTTGAATTAAATTAGTTTATTGCTAAGTAGTTAAAAATTACAGGTCAACATTCAGGGTTCCAGAGGCAGGTAATCAAGGCTGCTCTTCCCAGCTGACTCAAACATCCGGGCACCACAGGGTATATAAATCTTCCCTCAGGAGGCTCAGGCGCTCTGACGTGAGGTCAATGGAGAGCACAAAGATGTCTCTCCCCAGCTCCAGTGAGGTGGAGGGAAGGCCAAATTTGGCCTTACTGGGAAAAAGAAAACAACAACAACCACCAAAAACTCCAGGAAAACCTGAAACATCTGGAATTGGGGGGAAAAAAAAAAAAGCCAGTATCTGGTGGGTGGAGCAAGGCAGAGCGAGAGCGCCAAGACGGCCCCCTCCCCCAGCCCGCGGGCCTCTAGGTGTGTGCCAAACCAGATGCCTGCCCTTCAGGCGGGAGCTTTAAGACCGTCAAAGGAGCCTCCTTCCCGTGATGTGTGGACACCTCTCCATTGGCTACCTCAGGTGAGCCCTGGGAGGGGTGAGTCCGGGTGCAAGCCCTTTAAGAGCGTTTCTCGGGGTGCACACAGCTTCATGGTTCTCTTGGGCACCGGCCCTGTCGTTCGTCAAAGCTAGGTGTTTTGGGTGCTCCTCTGTCAGTTGCATGTCTTAAAACTTGGGGTGCCCAGTGGGGGTTCAAACCCCTTGCTTCTCCGCGAGAAACTGTGCTTTTGTGTTCCCTCCCCATTTGGGGTCGCTGTGCCCTGGGTGAGATTTCCTGGAAGACCATTGCAGTCTCCTGCCTGCTTGGATGTGGGCCTTCTCTCCTTTGTCCAGTGTGTAAAAGGCAGTCAGCCAGTTTTCCTTGTTCTGTAGTAGCTGATGCAGATTTGGCGTGCCTGTGGGAGGAGCTGAGTTCAGGGTCCTCCTATGTTGCTATTGGAACCTCTCCTGAATTCTTTTTTTTTTTTAAGATTTTATTTATTTGACAGCGAGAGAGGGAACACAAGATGACTGAGCCACCCAGGCGCCCCTCCCCTCCTGAATTCTTAAACTCTGCCAACTACGAATTTATTCTTCGTTTCTTGAATTTTGTCATTTCAAGAATTCTATATAAATCGAATCCTATAGTATGTAATCTTGTGAGATTGGCTTTTTCCGTTAAGCATAATTCCCTGGGGATCCATCAAGTCACTGTGTATCTCTAGAGTTTGCCTTTTTATTACTGAGTAGCATTCTGTGTTATGAATATGCCATAGTTTTAACACTTTACCTACTGCTGTAGACAAGATTGTTTCCAGCTTTTGCCTATTACAATTAAAACTGCTATAAACAGGGGCACCGGGGTGGCTCAGTTTTTAAGCGTCTGCCTTTGGCTCAGGTCATGATCCCAGAATTCTGGGATCCAGCCTCACGTCGGGCTCCCTGCTCAGTGGGGAGTCTGCTTCTCCCACTCCCCCCCCCCCCGCTTGTGTTCCCTCTCTCGCTCTCTGTCAAATAAATAAAATCTTAAAAAAAAAACTATAAACATTTATGTACAAATTTTTGTGTGACTAAGTTATTTCTCTTATAAATGCTGAACAGTACAATCTCTGGTTCATAATGGTAAGCACACTTCTATACACTTATCCACAGTGTCTGCACCATTTAACATTCCCTCCAGGAAGGTAAGAATACAGTTTCTCTATATCTTTGCCGGCATTTGATTTTGTCATTATTTAAGTTTTAGCCATTATGATATGTAGTGATATTTTATTTTTATTTTAATTCATATTTCCCTAATGAAAAATACTTTTGGACATACCTTCTATTGGTTATTTCTCACTTGGATGTACTCTTCTGTGAAATACTTTTTGCCAGTCTTCTGATAGGATTTTTTTTCTTTTTTTGCTGTTGAGTTTGGAGAATTCTTTATATATTCTAGATACCAGTTTTTTTTCTTAAGATATGTAGTTTAGAAATATTTTCTCTCAGTGTTTAGTTTGTATTTTATCCTCAATTGAGCATTTCACAGAGCAAAACTTTTTAATTTTGATGAAATGCAATTTATATTTTTTCATTTTATAAGTGGTGCTTTCGGTTTAAGTCTAGGAAACATGCCTAGTCTGGGATCCCAAAGAATTTCTCCTATGGATTTTTTCCTAAAATGTTTATTGTTTTATATTTTACATTAATGTACATGATCTATGGTCTCATTACTGGCAGCTGGAGCTGTAAGTTCCGGCTCCCCATTCTATCGCCACTAACACAGCAAATGGGATGGGGCTTGTTACTAACCAAAACTAAGTTCTGACTCCCTAGTTAGCCTTCTTTGGTTATCTTAGTAGAGAAAGTTGAGTTTGTTACGCCTAGATAAAACCTGGCAGTTGTGGAAGTCTCCATTAGCCTTTATTGACATCGGGAATTTGGAGCCACAGTTTTTTTCTTTAGTGTTTGGCTAAAATAGAGCAGTTACTGTCTAAAACTTTTCAGTTCTAAACCCCTACTGCCTTTTTCCTGGTCTTTGGCTAGAGAGAGGAAACTTTTGTTGTGGCTTTTTTGATGTGCCATTTATTGTTGCCAGGTTACTGTCTTCTCCAGCAATATGTCTGAGATTTGTGAGGCAGAACAGAACACGAAGGGAACTCACCACTGTTCTGTTTTTTGGATTTCAAAGTCTGTAGCCACTCTGCCCTCTCTCCATGTTTCGGAGTCTACTTGAGATTGTTTTATACACAGTATCAAGGGTTTTTAGTTGTATTTAGTGGTTGGAATAGAGAAAAGAAGCAGAAGTCTTTTACATTTTAAAGCTACTCAGTGGTATCATACTATTAAACATGTTTTTAATTGATTTTCAATATTAAATATAACAAAATATTCAATAATTCTGTTTTTCACAAATCCTACCTTATGTATTAATGTATTTTAAACTAGTTAAATCAATACTCAATCTCACAGCAACTTGTAATGTTCAGTAAATCTGCGATTCAATAAAATGTTTTCATAAAACATGTTTACTTGTTCTTCAGTTGTGATTTTTAAGAATGGTAAACTACATGCAACTGTATACTGACTTACACCAGTGATTTATATAGCACTTTTTGAAATTTATTTTTAAAGTCATAGTTTAAGTTGTCCATAAGCCTCAACCGATATTAAACTATAATTATTTATTTCAGTATCATCATAAATCTTATTTAATGTTATGGTTATTCTTTCTTTATTTCTCACTTAATAATAAATGGGTGCATTTCAGGGCCATATCCAATGCCTCCTGATAAGCTAATTCTCTATTATTTTTTTTCTGTATGGGGATCTTCAACTTACTAAGCAAAACTTTGCATAATAATAGGTGGATTTTATTTTAATTTCAGCTTAGTTCCAAGTATATACTTTTTCAATCATTTTTAATTCCAAATTGCAGTCTTTGTTCAATATACTTTGTAGAAATAACTATTGGTCTTGAATCCAATTATATAAGACAAGCAGTTTCTTTTACACATCTCTCAAAATAATATCTAGACCCACTATAAATTTTCCAAACATATATAGTTTTTCTGTGTCTGATCAGGACCTCCTGCTTGACCTGTATTCTAAGCAGCAGTTAATCTTTGTTGGTAATTCTGACTTGAATGCCTAGTCAGAAAATCAAACCATGGAAGCTTCTGGGGATCTTTGGTAATCGGAAGTGTTCTTTAGAATTCAAGACTGTTATTCCTACTGTGGAAGAACACTACAATAATGAAACAGAGTAGGAAACCTGGCATAAACAAATCTAGAGGGAATAAGGAAGAATTTTAAAAATATTACAATTGCAGTTATATAGCATTTTTGTTAATTCTGTGGAAAAAGGAGATGTTGGGGGAAAAGAATATATGGAGAAAAAGAAGGAATTGGAGGTGTTGTGAATAGAAATATTTAATACCATTAATGTTACTTAAATTTCCACACACTTGGTGGAACTATTTGGGTCATTACAATAATGTGCTTCTTTGTTTCACCAACTTCTGTAGTGCATATACTCCTGTTGGTAGTCAAGATGGTTCTATTTTTAGGAGATTCTTAATCTTTGTTCTTGTGACCTTTCTGGTAAGAGAAACTTTCTCAATAGCTTTTAGGGTGATGGCATTTTCGATAAATTAGTTTGAGCTGCTAGAGATTAAAATTTGTAAGAAAATGCTTTCTATAGGATTTAAAGTTAAGATTGTACAAAAAATGCAGCCATATCTAAAATATACAAAAATCTTAAAGTTAAACATTAAGGAAACAAGCAACCCAATTTTACAAAAGAACAAAGATGTGAACAGGCACCTCAAAAATAGATATGTAGATGACAAGTATATGAAAAGATAGTAAGCATTTTTGATCGTTAGGGAATAGAAAATTAAAATCGCAATGAGGTAACACTATGTATGCTAGATAGTATTAGATTATTTTGTTTAGATTGGCTAAAATAAAAATAGTGACAATGTCAATTTCTGCTGAGGATGTGGAGCAACAGAAATTTTCATTCAATGCTGGGTGCGAATGCAAAATGGTATAGCCACTTTTGGACAGTATGGCAGTGTCTAACAAATCTAAATGTAGTGTTAAAATGCAATCCAGCAGTCCTGTTCCTAAATATATACCTAATAAATTTGAAACTATTTCTGGACAAAAATACACACATGAATGTTTATAACAGCTTTTTTCATTATTACCCCAAACTGGAAGCAACCGCGTATCTTTGAATAGATGAATGCATAAACAAGCTGTGGTAAAGCAATAAAATAGAATATTAGCAATACAAATGAAGTGAGTGATGAACATTTTTAGATGGATCTTAAATGCATAATGCTAAGTGAAATAAGTGAGTCTGAAGAGGCTTGATAGTGAATGATTCCAATGTATGACAATCTGGAAACATGAAATTATAGAGACAGTAAAAATATCAGTGATTACCAGTGGTTCAGGAAGGCAAGACAAGGACTGAATAGATGAAGAAGGGGATTTTTTTGGAGTGATGAAAAGACTCTATTTGATACTATAATTTTAGCTATAAGACGCCATTCATTTGAATTCATTTGAAAGTTCATTCTATTGAACTTTGTAACACAAAGAGTAAACCTTATTGTATGCACATTTTATAAAATAATTTAGGAGCTCATGGGAATCACAGAATGGAGGGCATAATATGAAAACAGTCGATCTTATAAAAGCATGAAATAACCTGGGGGAAAAGGTATTGATCTTAAAACTTTGGAAATAAAGCCTGAAAAACAAGAGAAGGAACATAGGCTAAACTGTAGTTAATGAAATTATTTCTTATGAATAAGTGCAAGTTAATAATTCTTCTATATATGTATTCTATACATGTATACTTCTATCCTGGAAGCTTCTATACATGTATACCAGAATTTAATAAGTGATGGCAAATGAAAGATCAATTTTCTAAGTGTTGAAGTGGGAGTTTGCAGATAAACGAGTGAAGCAAGCTATAATGATCCATGTGACAATGGTTTAGAATCAGAGATCACACTAAATTCATAATTAGATATATATATACTGACATTTATATTTGTAGATATACGTAGGTTAGTACACGTGCATGTATTTATTTGTCAGCTGAAAATAACTTAAAAAATAACACCTGAGTAACTATGAGCACACCTAGCCCCCAAATCTTGGTTTCTAATACCATTCTCCAGTGAAACGAGTTGGAGATCCTTGGAGAAACGTCTGATTCTGAGAGAGGCAGGGGATATATAAGGTGAGACTGCAGCATTTTATAGTTAAAAAAAAGGAATATGTGCTCAAAACAAACAAAACAATGAAAACAAAATGAGGAGGTATGTCAGTGGAATACAGGAACAAACCGAATGAAGCTCCCAGTGGTCAAAGCAGGAATAATCTGACCAACAAAATAAAGTAGTATACTGATTCATAACTAGAAGTATAAAATACATATCTATGAGTCCATGATGATGTGAAGAAATGAATGGATAAATAAATAAATGCAGAGACAGGACAAAATTCCCATGCAGAGGAATTCAAAAAAATTTATGTAGATACTCTACCCATGAGGTGGTGGAGTATCGCTTCCCACTTCTTACATGTGGCCTGTGCACAGTAACTTCAAAAGAATGCAGTATGGAAAAGGGATGGGGGAAGAGTTAATTTACAGTGGAGAAATCTGATGATCAGTACCTTAGGTGATCAAGGTTAATATCAAGAGTGATAAATCACATTATTATTTATTCCTGATATGATGTTATGAGAATGGTACTTTTCCTCTGGTTTTCTTCCTCGAGTCGCATAACCCCATTTTAATAATGAAGAAAACATCAGAAAAATCCCAGTAGAAAGACATTTTACCAAATATCTGACCAGGACCCCTCAAAATTGATGGTCTTCAGAAACAAAGAAAGTCTGAGAAACTGATATAGCCAAGAGGAGTCTAAAGAGATGTGACAGCTAGATGGAATTTGGTACCTTAGTTGGGATTCTGGAAGAGAAAAATGACATTATGCAAAAACTAAGGCAATCAATAGCAGTATAAAATAATAATGTATCAATATTGGTTGATTAACAAAGTTACCATACTCATAGGGGAAACTGGATGTGGGTTATATGGGAACGCTCTTCACTATTTTCAGAATCTTCCTGTTAGTCTAAAATTGTTCTAGAAAATAAAATTTAATTTTTAATACAGTTAACAAGAACTTAAAAATGATTATCTATTTGAATTCTAGTATCTTTCTCATGCAACATCTCTCTTATGCAATATCATATTGGCCTTACCAGCATGAAGTTGATGAGCTTATCCCTGACATTAACCCCCTGACCTTATTGGGAGTGTCCACCTAACTCTTCTCTTTAAACCTTTCAGTGCTTATGTGTCACTTTTGCCTGCTAAAATTCAAATTCAAATTTGGCTCCTCAGGCTGCATCACTTCCCATGCTTGGACCCCCCCTAAAGCTGCCCCAGCCACTTACTCTGCCCTCATGCCTCCCACTTGCCCTAGGGTGGAAGAATAGGAGAGAAGGAAATAGAGGCCCTCTGAGTATATATAAAGGTGGTGTAGTTTGAATGTTAGTTAATTGTGCCCAAGAATTTTATAATGCAAAAAGTATTGATTATATAATCAGGGTCTTAATAGACATTTGTTTTCATTCCATTTCTTTTTCACATATATGTTGGTTCTGTTTCTTTCTTTTTTTTTTTTTTTGTTTCCTGCTAACATCTTACCTTTATGTGAGTGATTTATTTTTTTATATATGTATTTTTTATTGTTATGTTAATCACCATACATTACATCATTAGTTCTTGATGTAGTGTTCCATGATTCATTGTTTGTGCATAACACCCAGTGCTCCACGCAGAACATGCCCTCCTTAATACCCATCACCAGGCTAACCCATCCCCCCACCCCCCTCCCCTCTAGAACCCTCAGTTTGTTTTTCAGAGTCCATCATCTCTCATGGTTCCTCTCCCCCTCCGACTTACTCCCCTTCATTCTTCCCCTCCTGCTATCTTCTTCTTTTTCTTTCTTTTTTTTTTTTTTATTGTTAATCACCATATATTTTGTTGGTTCTGTTTCTTACCAGCTGAACGATTTATCAATTTTCTTAACTAAATAGTTACTTTCTTCTAATCATGGGAAAATAAAAGGATCCTTATGTCTAATTTAGTTAAGCATCACCGAGCAGAACTATTAAACCTTTGGTCACTGATGACTGTACTAGTTATTTAATTTAATTGCACCATTTTAGTGTATGCTATGTTGTACTCTCATACTACTTTTCAGAACTAAAGGAATGATTCCATCTGTTGCTGGAATGCTGTGGGGTCACAGCCTATCTCAGTCCATTTGGGCTGCTATAACAAAATTACCATATGTTTGATGGCTTATAAACAACAAACACTTATTTCTCACAGTTCTGGGGGCTGGGAAATCAAAGCAAAGATCTTGGCACCAGCACATTCAGTATGGTGGCTGGTGAGAGTCCATTTTTTGGTTTATAGACGGTGCTGTGCCCTCATGTGGTGCAAGAGACAAACTAGCTCTCTGGGGTCTCTTTTACAAGGGCACTAATCCCATTCATGAGACCTTCATCCTTATGACCTGATCACCTCCCAAAGGCTCCACCTCCTAAAATCATCACCTTAACAGTTAGAATTTTGACATAAGAATTTGGAGGGTACTTAAATATTCAGATTATAGCACAGCCTCTCTGCCAATTCTCTGGAAGTTGCCTTCAGCCAAAGAGAGCCACTTTTCCTGGAGTAATGCTTTCTTCTGAAACATGTTACTGGTTATTGTGAGAGTATATAAACCTGGCTCCATGTCCCAACTTGAGGCAGCTCTGAAGGACCGTTCTTGCTTCATAACCCCTCGTGGGAATGGAGGAGGCCTTGTATGACTTCATTGTAGTCCAATTTCTTCCTCAGCCCAATTTTCTTTCCTCCTGTTACCCTTCAAGTACACACCCCAGTAAGCTCACTGTACTCAAGTCCACTTCAGAGTTTGCATACCAGGAAATTCAGTTTGTTATAGACAGTGCTAGGTATGGGTCCAGAAAGAAGATGTGAAGGAATTTTGGAACTATCAACAGCCAGGGGCTGGTAGGGAGAATCCCTGGTAGTTGGTTTGAGTATGAATAGACAATAGCCCAAGGTAGGAATGTTGTTGCTCAAATTTTCAGTGGTGGTGAACTGAATATTATACTAGGGAACAAATCTAATATCTGTGAGACTTTTAGGAGATACAGTAATTAGAAAGAAAATACCTGTTGGGGGTCATTGATGTTCTGAAGAAGATAATAAAAGATGGCAGGTGATGAATCATCAATTAAAAGCTCAGAGTAAAAGCCGGTGGACCTTCTGGGGTCATATAAATAGGTCACAGCATCCCTGTAGCTTTAGGTGAGGAAAAGTTGAGAGTCAGGTCCAGAACTTAACTGGAAGCATAAAAGAGCTTCAACAAACTTTATGTTCTCAACCTGGACAGGTCTGTAATGGTCAGGAAAGAACCTTGATTAGGGAAGACAGGAACTCTGTGCATGTGATAAGGATATTTGGGTTTATGCACCTGAAAATCTTTAATATCCATCTCACCTTAAGTCTCTGAGAAAGCAGAAGTGGCCCACTCCTTTTTGGTAAGGCTAGTCCTCTTTCTGGCTTGGCAATGATAGAGGAGTTTGTTGCAACAAGGCAGCATTATTAATCTTTCGAGATTTGTTTCCATCTCTTCTGGCCAGTGGACCAATAACTTGGTGTGTCCTCCTTGTAATCCTATGTCAACACAGTGATGAGAGTACATGGAGTTCAAGATAAATGAGAATCTGGCTAAGGACCATGTACTGAGCCAGGCAACATTGTTATTGTAGGTATTATTGATAAAGTGAAGAGTAACCAGGATTGTTGCAATATAGTAGAGAATGGGAACTAGTCATGTCTTTCTGAGGTACCTCTGAGTTGATTGCTTTTCTGAGCTGAGGTGGCCCATGTTCACTTAGTCCCATCTCCCTTGACCACCATTTTCCTTAATGCACAGGGGCTGGGATGTCAGAAATTGTACTCAGGAGTCATGAGACTACCGCTATGCAGGTGTCATCCACACTGTCTTGACTAAACCTGATGCTTCTTGAAATCTTTTGTCATGAGCTTATTTTAAGTCTCAACACTTTAGCTGATATTTGATCGAAGTGGGCCTTGTAGTGCTTCAATCCAGAAATGATTGAGAAAATAATTTTTAAGCATTTTGTGTGATTACTTTGATAATTTGATTGAAGTTAGGAATTATTTCCATCAAAAATTTGAAATGCACACATGCACATGAAATATGTGCCATTTTAAGGTTACAAATGAACGTCAAGTAAAAATTCTTGATTTAAGTTGATTTAGCTTTTAACATACTTAAAATCTCAAAATCATTTTTGATCTTTTTTTTTCCTTCTTTTTTTTTAACATATAATGTGTTAATTGTTTCAGAGGTACAGGTCTGTGATTCAACAGTCTTGCGCAATTCACAGCACTCACCATAGCACATACCGTCCCCAGTGTCTATCACCCAGGCACCCCCATCCCTCCCACCCCCCCACCACTCCAGCAACCCTCAGTTTGTTTCCTGAGATTAAGAATTCCTCATATCAGTGAGGTCATATGCTACATGTCTTTCTCTGATTGACTTATTTCTCTCAGCATAATACCCTCCAGTTCCATCCACATTGTTGCAAATGGCAAGATCTCATTCCTTTTGATGGCTGCATAATATTCCATTGTGTATATATACCACCTCTTCTTTATCCATTCATCTGTTGTTGGACATCTTGGCTCTTTCCACAGTTTGGCTATTGTGGACATTGCTGCTATAAACATCGGGGTGCATGTACCCCTTCGGATCCCTACATTTGTATCTTTGGGGTAAATACCCAGTAGTGCAACTGCTGGATCGTAGGGTAGCTCTATTTTCAACTTTTTGAGGAACCTCCATACTGTTTTCCAGAGTAGCTGCACCAGCTTGCATTCCCACCAACAGTGTAGGAGGGTTCCCCTTTCTCTGCATCCCCACCAACATCTGTCATTTCCTGACTTGTTAACTTAAGCCACTCTGACTGGTGTGAGGTAATATCTCATTGAGGTTTTGATTTGTATTTCCCTGATGCCAAGCAATGCTGAGCACTTTTTCATATGTCCGTTGGCCATTTGGATGTCTTCTTTGGAGAAATGTCTGTTCATGTCTTCTGCCCATTTCTTGATTGGATCATTTGTTCTATAAGGGGTGTTGAGTTTGATAAGTTCTTTATAGATTTTGGATACTAGCCCTTTATCTGATATGTCATTTGCAAATATTTTCTCCCATTCTGTCAGTTGTCTTTTGGTTTTGTTGACTGTTTCTTTTTTTTTTTTTAAGATTTTATTTATTTATTCACGAGAGACAGAGGGAGGGAGAGAGAGAGAAGGAGAGAGAAGCAGAGGGAGAAGCAGGCTCCCAAGGAGCAGGGAGCCCGATGCGGGACTCGATCCCAGGACCCTGGGATCATGACCTGAGCCGAAGGCAGACGCTTAACCATCTGAGCCACCCAGGCGCCCATGTTGACTGTTTCTTTTGCTGTGCAAAACCTTCTTATCTTGATGAAGTCCCAATCGTTCATTTTTGCCCTTGCTTCTCTTGCCTTTGGTGATGTTTCTAGGAAGAAGTTGCTGCGGCTGAGGTCGAAGAAGTTGTTGTCTGTGTTCTCCTTTAGGATTTTGATGGACTCCTGTCTCACATTGAGGTCTCTCAACCATTTTGAGTCTATTTTTTTGTGTGGTGTAAGGAAATGGTCCAGTTTCATTCTTCTGCATCTGGCTGTCCAATATCCCCAATACCATTTGTTGAAGAGACTGTCTTTTTTCCACTGGACGTTTCTTTCCTGCTTTGTCGAAGATTAGTTGACCATAAGGTCGAGGGTATATTTCTGGGCTCTCTATTCTGTTCCATTGATCTATGTGTCTGTTTTTTGCCAGTACCACACTGTCTTGATGATGACAGCTTTGTAATAGAGCTTGAAGTCCGGAATTGTGATGCCACCAGCTTTGCTTATCTTTTTCAACATTCCTCTGGCTATTCGGGGTCTTTTCTGGTTCCATACAAATTTTAGGATTATTTGTTCCATTTCTTTGAAAAAAGTGGGTGGTATTTTGATGGGGATTGCATTGAATGTGTAGATTGCTCTAGGTAGCATTGACATCTTCATTTTTGATCTTTTGAAAGCTTATTTATAGAGTATCAGAGGTATACTGGAATAGACCTATTTGGGCTCAGGCTGTTATTCTTTTATTTGGAGGAAGTGTTTCAGCTGTGCATTTTGTTCCTGAGATATTAAAAAGGTGATAATGTCATTATGCTACTACCAGGAAAGATGATTTATTTAATTGGACAATAAGATAATATGATTAGTATAATTTTCCAGAAAGCTAAGAGTGTTCCATTTAAGGTTCGTTTCCCACACCATACTTTTACATTTGAATGAGGGCTAATAAAAGAATAAAAATGAAATATGAGAATTTTTAGCAGTCTGTTAAAAAGAGAAGCATTTGTCATATTGAATTACCAGTTTCTTGATTTTACTATTTTAAGACCCCCAAAGCATTATAGTTCACTAACTTGTGCCTTGAAAATATATTCATTGTAGTAAATTTTTCATTGTAAAGACATTTTATAAAAGAACTTGACTTGTATCATTATATGATATCTTTTCTTAATAATTTAACAAACATTGACTTCCTGGTGTGAAATGAGCCAATTAAAGTCATTTTAAAAATGCGTAAGTTTCTCTAGGTTGCTTTCAATTTTAAGTAATAGCAGTCCTGCAGCTTAGTTTTTCTATTTGAAAATGCAGCTAATATCACCACTATTATTGTTCTCTATTACATATCCCAATTGAATTGACATTTCAGCTCTTGTATGATCTTCCTCTCTAAGTTGGTTTACTAAAGAGTTAAGTCATTCTGAAGAATTCCATCTTCTAGTCAACTTGAAAAGCTCTGAATCAAACTTACTCATGGCTTGTATTCTTTTCTGTTACAAAAGTGGGGAAACATAAACAGCACTAGAGCAAGTATTCATCTTTAGCTTAATGAGCATAATGTGAAAGAAGATTCCAGCTTCAGTAGATCTCAGAGATTGACATATCCTAAAAAAACAAAACAAAACAAAACACCAAAACACTGGAAAAAAATACATCTGAAAGGAAGAGTCAGTTGATAAGCTTGACCCAGTAATCAAACTGTTCCTAGAAGGGACATAAGAATTTTTACTTGGGGGTGCTTGCTTTGGGAGCACATATGCAAAAGTTGGAATGATACAGAGAAGGTTAGCATGGACCCTGTACAAAGGTGATGTGCAAATTCCTGAATTGTTCCATATTAACAACAAAAAATTCTTTTTACTATGGCAATGAAAATATGAAGGACTTTGAGACTGCCAAAATTCTGGGAACCTTAAAAGATGAGGTGTTAAATCTCAGAAGCCCAGGTGTCTAATTGTATCATTCTTCCCACTGACAGTGTATTGGTAGAGAGAGAGAATGATGAATATCAGCCACACCTAATTCTAGGCAGGTTCTTTTCTGGTTCTGCTTATTTCCTGGAGCTGAAAAGAAAAAAAGGACTCAGTCACGTGGTCTAGCCAAGGAGGTAAGGTTAACGTAGTTTTTGGATTTGAATATTGAAAACTTCAGAATAAAAGTAACACACCATTGTCTTTATATCATCTACAATGTTTGAAAAAAGCAAGTCCACTATTTTCTTAAAATTAAAAGGTTCTGTGATTCATTTCTGAAGACATAGCAAAGAGCAATTCAGCAGAACCACCCTGCCTGGCAAATTGTCCCTGATGAGCAGGCAGCAGAGGCAAGCTTTGCCTTTATATGCATGCTGCATGTTACATGTAAACTGGGTCACCCATTGACATCTCACACCCATTAACCTGTTGTTTAACTTCCAATGAACCCATGTCTGTGTCTTGAGAAGCAGCTAGGATTGGAAGGATTTATTTGTAAATATAGGAAATAAAGGTTTACTATGTTAGATATAGGCGATATATATGCTACTTCCTGATAGGAATTAAAACACTGGTAGGAAAAGACAGAACTATTTCTCCTCCTTCACTATAGTGCACAACAGAGCCACAGGAGTGCAAAGTTCGCAGGGAGTCTGGCAGAAGCTAAGTGCAAGCAGCAGTGTAGCAGAAAAGATGCTTGGCAGAGGGACCTGGATGAGACAGTATTGCTTAAAGAAGTAACATTACTGAGCATAAATTGTGAGACTTAAGTGGATGAGGTGAACTGAGAAACAGTAATGGTACCTTGCAGAAGAATTTGTGTCTTTCAGAGACTGCAGCATCCAATGAAGGTAACAGAAGTGTCTAGCCGTAGGGATGGTGGTAACTAGGGAGTGTGGTGGTATGTTACAATCTGAAAAGCAGAGGCCAACTGAAGCAGAAATTAGGGTGGGGAAAATATACCTTTCCACCACCACCAACAGTGAAGATTCTATGGTATACTTGACTTCATGAGAATATGATAAAGTTTCTGTGGCACGGACTCCACAATACCTTACTTCTGGCTGCTTCCCCAAAGTATAGTTCCCCTTTTCAGCTGAATCCTTAAATAAAATGAATACAATGACCCTGTTATTCTTATTATTTTATTAAGAAGGATTCTATTTAGACTGTGCATATGCTATGGTATGAAGACTTGTGTGCCTTCCAAATTCACATGTTGAAATTTTACCCCCAAATGATGGTAGTAAGAGATGGGGCTTTTGAGAGGTACTTAAGTCATGAGGATGGAGTCCTCATTAATGAAATTAGTGCCTTTATAAAAGAGAGTCCAGTATGGTGACTAGCATAACATAATAAAATTAAATTAAATTAAAAAAGAAGAGACTCCAGTGGGATCTAGCCCCCTTCCACCATGTGAGGACATGGCAAGAAGATACCATCTATGAACCAGAAAGTGGGTCCTCACTAGACACTGGTGTTGGACTTCCAGGAACCAGAACTATGAGAAGTTATTTTCTGTTAATTGTAAGCCACACAGTTTATGATATTTTGTTATAGCAGCCCACATAGACTAAGGCAACATAAAAGAGCCCTCAGATGTTAAAAAAAAAAAAAAGAACTGGATTGGATGGTTCTCCTGAAGGGTGTGGCAACAAATCTCCATGTGTCTCACTAAAAATTATCTATTTCTTGTTCTCTAAAGTAAGAAGTTTTTTTTTTTTTTCCTGATTAACTAGGGGACATTGTTTATAATTTATAAAAACATGATGGTTATGTGAATAAAAGAAGCAAACTTAAGTGTCAGCTTTTAACTTTAAGCTTTTGAGAATGCTCCACTAGGTGCTATAATTTTTAACTTTTATTGAATATCTACATCATTAGGAAGCACTGAGTTTCTGTACATTTTAAGCAAAAACTACAAATGATCATAAAAATATTAGCATCTATATTTCATGTTTGAGAAAATAAATATTCAAAGACATTAACTTTAATGCAGAAAAATATATATGATAATTTGGTACTAAATAAATACATGATATATATATATGAATTTCTCATAATTGTCTCAAATTTTCACTTTGCTTTGATAGCAAAAATCTGGCTTAGGTCAGTTTGCACATGGCTCTATCTTTTCATTAACTCACCATTCATTTGGACTTAGCTAAGCCATGTTAGCTGTCAATGATGAGAAAAGAGCTTTATGTGAATTATTCATTAGGATGAGTGGGGAAACATTCTATTCCTGAAACAGTGCTTTTGCTACCTAATACAGGATTTCATGGCAGCTGTCTACCTACACAGGTATTTGTTCAATCTGACTATAGCCAGTTTTATTAAAGAGCTTTCTAAAAAATAAAATGAGCTCGCTTCTTTATATTTTAAAATTTTCTTTATAACTAGTCTATTGAGAAAATTGTTCTGCTGTTGTATCACTTTGTGGTGGCAATAGTTTGCTTTATCTTCTAGGGTAAGACTGGTTAAGACATTTGATGGTACATGTGGGTGTGTCTTGTAAGACAAGTAGTATGTAGTATGACCACATTTACTCATTTGCCTTGTCAGCTGTTATGATTCCATAATTTTATTCATGTCTCTTTTTGTTTTTGAAATACATGTGTACACATTAATTTTCACATTTAATTTAATTTTAAAATTAGATATTGGAATGCCTTTTACAAGGGTCAGTAAGCAACGTCCTTAATCAAGCTCTTTACTTCAGCTGGTTGGAAAGATCACCATTCCTGTTCTTAAAATATCTCATTACAAAGTCTGTGACTCCACAACATACTCTGGACATTTTGAATTTTTATCCTTTCTTTAAATGCTGTCTTCTTTACTCTAAGCACTCTATTTTACACTGCTTTAGTAGTATTAGTATTTTGGGCCTGATAACTCTTTGTTGATAGAGACTGTCCTGCACATTGGAGACTCTTGAGCAGCAACCCTGGCCTCTACCCTAGAGATGCCAGTACCACTTACTCCCCCTCAAAGTTATGGCAACCAAAAATGTCGTTAGACATTAATAAGTGTCCTCTAGTTGGGCTACCTCTGCTACTCCCCAATTGAGAACTAGGGTCTCAGTGATCTGGATTATGAAGCCTTTATCTGCTTATCTAATTCAGTGGATATGTATTCTTGTACTTGTGATTCTTCATCAATGTGCATTTTATTTTCAATTTAAAAACCAGCATTGTAATTTTATAATGAATATCATTTATTACATATTATGAATGTGATTGTAATTATATTATTTCCCAAGAAATTATATCATTAAACAATGTTCCTTCTAAAACCTTCAAAATGTTACTGGATTTTAATTCAAAAAGGCCTTTGGAAAGAAAGTATGCATGGAATAATACATTGTGTCAATTATGCAGTGAAATAAATAAAACAGGTACTATGCTAGGCCCTTATATACAAAGTAAAACAACCATGGTTAGCGATCTAGCTAAGATTATTTAATGAGTAACTTTAAATATTAACATAAAGAAAATATAGTAAGGAATGTGACCACATATTAACTACAGCTAACCTAAGTGGGCCAAAAAAGTGTTCCCAGAGAGTAGCTGCATGACCTGAGGTTTATACGTGATAACCTGGTGTCAAAAGGCATGAGCCTTTGAGTGGGGAAAGACAATGCCTGAAGATGATGATGATGATGATGAAGCTCACATAATTGTTACTGAGTTTGTGCTGGGAAGTTTGCCAACCACTTAGGTATTAGGTCTAATCTTTGTACTTTCTAGTTAATATTTCTAATTAGATCTAATTATCAATGACTCTTTGATGTAACTTTTATTATTGTCATTTTAGACATACAGATTGTGTGATATGTCTAGGAAAATAACTTGCTGGTGATTTTACAGATGCAGTTGTTTAGTTAGGTGTGAAGCCCAGATCTGATAGCCTCCTGAGCCAGGGTCCTTAAACGTTACACTATTTTATGTCTGTATATTATATCACTTGATAAAAGAACTAAAAGAAATTTACAATATCTGGAGCAAAGAAGAGGGTTGAAAGGAAGGTCTGAGGACCTATGGGATAAAGAGAAGATTCAACATAGCCTTGCAAGGCAGTCGGGGACCATGTCATGAAAAGCCATGTTAAAGAGATTGGACATTATCTTAAATGCAATGGACAACTAAAAAGTTTTACTGGGACTAATGTCATTAGATTTCACATTTTAGAAGGCCCTTTTTGTCTGAAGAAAGCACTCATTGGAGGGTGGGAAGTGAAGATAAGGCAGAGGTCCAGGTGAGAGATGAATGTGAAGTACTTGGATGATGAAGTGGATTTGGAGTTACTGGATACACTCAAAATATATTTGGGACATTGAATTGAAAGGTATTGTAGATTGGCTTTCTCAGGAACCTGACTCTGAGATGGCAAGGAACATTCAGGAACATGATTAGGGAGTAGTGTCCTTGAGAATAAATAACACCTGTGGGGGAGGAGAAAGAAGTAGGCTTGAGCAGAGGGTAAAGTTGAACTGCAGTTCGTCACCAAGACATGATTTAGCTCCAGCTGAGCTGAGTGTTCAGAGTTGTTCTGGGTTGGAGTCAGTGCTTGCTTTTCTGTATCTTCATGGAGTAGTCCCTAGGGGCAGGCTACCTCAAGGAAGGTGGTGAGCTTGGGGAGAAGTCTTCATCTGAGAGCAATCCTTGAACAGAGCTGACCTCTGTCAGCATGCAGCTTTTCTAGATTCTAGGTCCTTCAGTACTGAAGATCAGACTGTATGGCGCATTATGATATCCAAAGTAGAAGAATCCCCGAAAAGGCTGGAAGGTGAAGGTAAAGGGGTGTTAAGGATTGTGTCCTGGTTAATGGATTCAGCAATACAGTGAATGGCCTTTCTAAATGCTAAGGTAATCATCAAGAACAATCTGGTATGTGGAGAAAGATGGCCAATTTGCTTTTGGACAGATTTGAAATTTAGGTACCTATAGGTGTCTGAGTGAAAAATTCCAGTACCTACTCAGATACATGGATCTGAAGTTTAGGAGAAGGATATGATAAAGATTTGAGATTCATCAGTATGCAGGTACAATTACGCATATGGAATGAATAAAATTACCCAGGGAGAGTGTTTAGAGGGAGAAAAGTTTGTCCAAAAAAGCAAACTTAGCACAATTTCATTTGGTGTTACTTATGTTTAAATCAAGGAGATATTTAAAATCCTGTCTTTATTTTACTCACATGTTCTATTCACAGTTATAAGAGAAAAGAACACCATTTCTCAAAAATATGTAATTCTCTAAAATAGAATACTCAATAAATAAAAATATAAAACAGAAACAAGAGCACATTGTCATGGGTGATCATGCAGGACAGTTCTGGTGTGCACTGAAAGAACAGAGCAGCATCTTACTGGTTACTACGTAGACGCACAGACCTTCAGACTAGTTTCTTGGGTTTGGGATCTTGATTCTTTTGATTATCTGAAAACTATTAGAATCGTAAGTGAGTTTTCTGTTGTATATTTTTCTAAATGCTTGTTCTATTTCATCTCCTTTTTTATTCATTTTGAAAAAGTACTATGTCAGAACCAAATATTCTAAAGCAGTTTGGGGTAGAGTAAAACTGCAACAATTGTGCCCATTTGTTTGCCATTCCCTCTTCAATTTTTTTGCTTTTACATTTTTTCTATGCTTGTTTTTCTTATATATTTCCATAGACCTTTTGAAATGGAAGCTTTTGAATTGGGTATTATAATTACTTCTGATTAATATAGCATTTCATTAAGCCTATTAAAGTCTGTTCATTTTCTACTCACTAAAATGATTCAGTTGTCAAACAAATAGTGATAAGGTTAAGAGGTCTTTTGATTATGAAAGTTTGAAAATCAGTATTCTAATATACATACATCAGCTGTTATGTGCCAGAGGACAATTTAAATGAAGGCCGCTATTTTGATTTTTCCCAGCTCTTATCCTCGGGCAATGTTATGTTTCATATTTTAAAATAGAGCTTTGGTGAAAATCTCTCAATATATTTAAAAAGCATTTAAGAGATTCACCTATGGTCAGATTTATATTGGTTCTGTGTATTGACATTTCATTTAAATCTTAGTAACTTTAAAATCAGGTAAATAATTTTCTTAATTTAGGGAGATGTTAATATTGAAACTAAAATTGTTTTTGGCTGAATTAAACAAATTGTCATTACATGCTGATAGCATGCATCAAAGTTAAATGTTTATTGATAACCTGAGGACCACATCATAAAGGTACAGGTGTTATTAGGGAGGTAATATCCAAGTAGAAGATACAGATTAGAATAAGCCTATAATTCAAGATAAGAGCATCACAGGGGTGCCTAGGTGACTCAAGTCATGATCCCAGGACCCTGGAAGGGAGCCCCGAGTTGGGCTCTTTGCTCAGTGGGGAGCCTGCTTCTCCCTCTCCCTCCTGCTTTGCCTACTTGTGCTCTCTCACTCTGTCAAATAAATAAGTAAATAAAATGTTTAAAAAATAAAGTAAAATAAAATAATTTAAGATAAGGGCATCACAATTAAATTCTGTAAAATTGGGAGGTTTTTGAAAATTTAATTTTTTATTGTCAAAACACCCATTCTAAAACATGTGAACCCTTGGTAATGTAGGAAAGCAAAAGTAAATGTTGTGAGCTAGGAAATAAAATAATTTTCCATAAGAGTAAAATAATTCATAAGCCTGAGGGTTAGGGAATCTGGCAAATTCTCTTAGTCACATTGCTTGTGTTTGAGGCCACAATTCCTTCCTCAAGTAGGTCACAGAGGAGAGGAAGGCTAAAGCAAATAGAAGAGTAGCTAGAGAAATGATGTGGTGCTTTTTCTAGGGACTCAACCTACAGGGGAAATTTGGAGAGACCCCTGCAAGTAGAAATACTAGGATCAGGGAAAGGTGAAACTGAATTAATGTCGGTGGTTTTAGATTTTGAGCAGGGAAGAATTGGAGTTAAGGGAAGGCTTCTCAGCACTGACATTACTTAACATTTAGCTAAGAAGTCTGGCTCCAAATTGGAGTATTTGTTTTAAATGTATGGTATTAACCCATACAATTGAATATATGTCATTTATATGCATTTACATATGTATACATATATGTATACAATAACACATAATTAGCTAAGCAACCCCATACCCACTACAAAATGGAATATGACACAATTGAAAAAAAATCTGTGTGTCCCTCCTCACTCTGAATTTTATAATTCTATTTCTTCTTTTTTATATATATAATTTTACCACATATAAGAATAATTTAAAATAACACATTAGTTTTGCAATTTGGAATTTATAAAAAATGGTGTTACACTGTATTCTAATAATTGTGTCTACATTCATATTCATATTACAGCTATTGTTCATTTTCACTGTAATAATTCTCTGTAAAATGGAAAGACTCTTATTCTTTAAAAGAATATTCTACTCTAATGAATGTTGGGGTTTTTAAAAAAAAATCTTACCAGGAAAACTACTGTTGAGGTATACAAGGTAATTTCAATCTATTTACGTTGTGATGTGATGTGACTGACCAATTTACATTGTTATCAGCAATATACAAGTTCTTTTTATTTATCTAAATTTCAAAATTTTGTTCCTCTAGTCAAGGTGGTGGTATATTATAACTTATTTTTGTGGTTTTAATTTATTTCCCTAATTACTATTAAGGTCAAATAGCTCTTCATATTATCTTCACCATTAGTGTTTTTCATTTGTGAAGTTCATGTCCTTTGTCAATGCTTATATTGTTTTTCCTTTTCTTATTGTATTATAGCAACATTTTAATAAAGTCAGGATTCTAATTCTATTTTTTTCAATTATATGAATTTCAAATATGTACTTATATTTTATGGCTTTTCATTTGTCAAAGCCCTCTAGCCAAAGACCGCCAGGACACAATAGTAGTTGAACAAGTTTGCTTGTTCATTGCTCATTGCAGGGAAGGAGAACCCAAAGCATGGGAACCATGGACATGTCAGAAAGAGAAAGATGCAAAGGTCTTATTATAGGATTTGGACTCCTGTTAGGTGATTTTTGGGAGAGTTTAAGGAAGTGAGGTTTAGCTCAAGATTGGATTCTGTCAAGAAGTGGGGGTAATTCTATGATTCGGTAACTGGAGAAATATTAATCTGGAAGTAGGGAAGCTAAAGCATGAAGCTAAAGCTGCAATTGATAAAGAAGTACCAGTCACTAATATTACCCGGGGGGATGTTTGGTCATTTTTGTGATTTGGACAATGTTTGTATTTTGATTGTTTTCACATGATTATGGGGTTTATAGCAGGCTTAATAAGGGTCCCCAAATATATCTACATTCTAGTCCCTAGAGTTGTACGTGTTACCTGACATGGCAAAAGAGACTTCAGATGTGATTAAAGATCTTGAGATGGGTATTATACACCTGTCTGGATGTATTCTAAATATAATCACAAGCATCCTTATAACAGGCAGAGGAAGATTTGATGAAAGAAGAGAAGGTAATGTGGTTACTGATTACTGAACCAGAGTTTGGAGATGTGTGGATACAAGCCAAGGAATGTTGGCAGCCACTAGAAACTGGAAGAGGAAGGAAAAGGATTTTCCTCTGGAGCCTCCAGAATGTACCAGCCCTGGATTTTAGCCCCATGGCTCTTTTTGGATCAATATACATCACAAATCATTAACTTCCATTTAGTGGTAAAGCAGGTGTTTTAACAAACATCGTAGTCAATAGAGTTTAGGTTCATTCGCATGATTCCAAATGCAGCTGCACAAATGAAAAACCACATGGCTATTTTTGTTCTTTTTGCCTTTATCATTTTCCCCTGTGATATCTCTACAAACACTACAGAAGTATTTGGGTTATTTATTTATTTTTTTAATTTAACAAAATCGGTGAAAATTGTTAGCTATTGACTTTTAAATCTAAGGACTTGAATTGTTTTTGATAATGATAATTTTGACCTGTTATACACTATTATAATGGTTTGGACCTTAATATCCACTGAAATCTTCAAATAATTAATGAATAACTGTGGAAACTTACTTGGCATAAAATACCTGAGCATAGTTCAGCCTTCTCTATAGTCTTGGATAACAGAATTTACCTCAAATCAGGCAAAGTATAAATTTAAACTATATCTTTTATGAAATGGAAGATGATATTTATACTATGAAGAACACTGTTGTAGATTGTTACTTTAATGGTTTCAAATGAATCCTGGCTTCCAGTATCCAAGCTTTTATGCAGATTTCACTCACATGACTGTTCTTTGCTTTGTATCTTTTGCTTTGTGTTCTGCATCAGAAAACATGACAAAAAAAGAAGTTTAAGAAGCTCCTGAGCATTGAGGTTTTTCCCCCTTGAAACATTCCTGTAACAGTAAGGAGCCCCTTGATTAGAGCGCAACATGGAGAGACTGTATATAGAGAGAGCCTACCTGATAGTTCATCCAGATCCAGACATGTGAGTGAGGCCATCTTAAACCCTCTATCCAAAGTTGGGATGCCTTACTACTCTGGGAGAGCCTTTAGTAGTCTTGTTATCAAGAAGAGATTTCATTAGAAAATATAAATATTATGACTGGTACAATAAATATTTAAATGCAATAAGTTTTATTAAATAAGTTTTATATTATCAATTTTACTTGGGTGAAAAGTCCTGCAATCACATTCCTTTATTTTTGTTTATCCAGTTGCCTGTATATCTGGTGTCTCCCCTAAATTATCTCTGACAAATACATAAGTATCTGGTGGGCAATTATAGTATGTTATTGTTCTTGATGTGATCAAGTCTTAGCTTTCATTTTCCACTGATTTCTTCACCTTCAGAAAAAAGCAATGTAAATACTCCTAAATATTTTGCCTTCTTCAGAGTAAACTGCCAATAGCCTTAACACAATACATTGGATAATCCAGTATTTTTATGATACAAATATCATTAACTATGGTCAAAATTACTTTAGAAGGTACTTACTTTTTTATCAGAAGGTAGTATCTGGGCATACCCTTGATATAAAAAATACTAAAACTATCGCTTTGGGAGAAATTAAATTAGATCAATTTTCATAATATATGCATATAAATGTTAACATAATAGCTTATTAAACATAAAATAATATGAAATTATATAGCAGAGAATGATTGTAGATTCTAGTGGATGGGTATGGTTTTCTCTATACCTGATGTGAAAACTGAAAGCCTTAATGGTAAATGTTGACAGATTTTAGCTTATTGCTATGTAATTCACCATAAATTAATTGGAAAGATAGAACTTATTAATGACTGTTACATTTCATGTAAAAATAAGACAGTTGCTATGAAAAAATTTTAACGATATAACTTGATGTCTTCAGAAGTAAAAACAAAGGGCTAATAAACGCAATTCTTAGGAATTCGTAAGGTAATAGAAAATTATAATAATGAAATGTCATTTATAAGAGTGAAAAATTTAAACACCATTATTAATTTTATAAGAGGGCACTGATAAACAGATTCAACTGATGGAAATTTTATTTATTTTTTTTAACCAAAAAAATGGGCTTTTAATATAGAGAAAAAATCCCCATCACCTAATTCAGCTATGTGCCGAACCATCCCCCCTCATGGAAATTTTAACTGAATAAACTTTTTGGTACAATGTGTCAATATCTATCAAAATTTGAAATAATTGCTTATGACAACCATCTTACTACCTTATCCTAAGGTGTAAGGATTTGACGAAATGGTGTGCTGGAGCCAGATTATAACAGCTCACAAAAGCCAATTTTTAAATTTTCCGGAATTTTGAGAGCTGGTTTATAAAATAAGTAATTTTTAAAACTTAAATTACATAAATTTAGAATTGTACTAAAAACAAGTTAATACTTGAGACTCATGATTTCTTAATTAGTCCTCTATATTTTACTATATACTCTGAGAGTTAACACATTTACTGTCTTGTTTCAGCATAGTGAAAGTTCTCTATATTAGCGTTTACTACTACTCAGCTCTTCTCAGTTCCATTTATGGTGTCATGCTCGTAGCTGATATGAGCTATGGTGGGAGTATTTTCAGAGTAGAAATCATGTTTGTTTTTACATACATAAATTAGGGACTATTTGAAAAATAATGGAATAGTTACCAATGAACAGGGTATAGGAATAGGCTGGATGGGGACCGGAGGTGGGAGTGAATCATTTCACCTTATACTTTTGGCCTATGTTTTTTTTTTTTGAATTTTTATTTTTAATCAGGTAAATAAAAATAGTCTATAAAGTTCAAAACTGCTAGAAACTAAAACTTTTGAAACAAAAACAATTCACATGAGAAGCATAAAAGTGTAGGTAGATTAGATAAGACCTCCAGAATTCTAAATATTTTATCTATGCAGGATACTATTTTAGGTTTGGGAGCGTGTAATATTTTATAGTCCTTTGGGTATAGAAATTATGGTAATTGGGATTAGGGTAATTATTTTGTTATTGAAACCATTGCCTACTGTAGTTGTTTCTTTGACTTATGCTGAAAAAGTACTGCATTTAATAACTGTGAAGAATCTTGCCAAATGAACTCCAGTAGTAGACCAATGTAACATTCCTCTCATGTTCTTTGACTTCAATTCATATTACTTCAGTTCTTTATGTTAAATAGGTTTGTAAATCACCGTAGATTCTAGTTGCACATTGAAATTCATAACACAAACCAGCAAAATATCCAGTTGTGTTTCTTAGAACAAAATCAAATATTTAATAGAAAACCCAGATGCAAAATCATGTATATCCTCAAATGAAATTAAACAACTCTGCAGGGACCAGCTTGACAACTCGCACTTGTATTACCCTTTTCCCCATAGCTTTATTTGCCTAATTTTCAAATTTTAAGTAAGAAAAATAAAAGAATCATGAAACCATTTAGTTCTTTGTATCAATTCTCTGGACAGAAAATAGGAGATGAAATAGTGATTCAAGCAAAATTTATTTCTTGAAGCTCATTTGTCTTTATTCCTCGCTCAGTGGAGAAAGTTTTGAGTAAAAATACTATATTGCCATTCTTTGTTTTATTTAAATCTAGGAGCTAGAACATACTTAACATTTTTGGGGTATTGTTCAGAAGTTGGAGAATTCAACAAAGAGCTTAATTATAACTACATTTGAATTCTTTTAACTTTCTTGGCTGTATAAACTTATTTTTTAATCCTAGGATGTAACTCATTTTTCTTGGGCTACACATCTAATACCGCACAAGATCAAACTTTATTCCCAGCCTAAGGAAAGCAATCAGGATGCTTGACCAAAATCAAAAGATTATAGAACAGACTGAAAGAGAAATATATATATATTATGGCATATGGTATATTTCATTTTTTGTCTGTATCTTGCTTTTGATTTATGGTTACATCAGGGCCTGTTGGGGCTGCATTTATAGTTGTCTCAAGGCCCACAGAGTTGAGATTTTTCTTTTGATTTAAGTTGTGTGGATTTTCTTTTCCTGATCAGCTTTTATTTTTTCAGTGGGCAGATCAAGTTACCTTTTGATTTCTGCATTAATTATATTTAAACATCTCACCTTAGAGCTTTAGAATGCATTTTCATTCTTTCAGCAAGTCAGCATAATCTTAATAGCATAACTAATATGTTTCCTCAAATACACCACAGATTAGGGGCTAATAGGAAACCTTATGAAAGTGAGAAATAAGTTTTGTAGCATCTTGTGAATTGGTGTCACCCAATCATCTTTCAAATATGCTCAAAAAAGTAGATCAGTTGTTCATGGCTGAGGGTCAGGAAATTGACTCATTCATTTAACAGACCTTTTCCATGCATATCATCATAACACTTCTGAATATAAGAGTTTAAGGTGAAGTAATTCTGATTTGTGATTTACTTAGCCTTTTCTTTTTCAGAAAAGAGGATCTTTAAAGTTCTTTTCCTGTGGGAAGTGATTTCTGCAGTCTTCTCAAAGAGTGTTTGTTTTCACTCTCACATCCTTCATGCCCTGGGTCTTGGAGATGTCTACTTTGCTCCTTATTGCAGTTTCTAAGTCATAGTTCATGGTTTCTTTCTCAGAAACCCTATTTGAAATGTATACATTAGATTTCTGTAATTGCTGCTTGTCTTTGTTGCTGTATTTACTGACGTCATAGTTACATACCCTCTATTTTGAATATTTTAACCTTTTATATACCATCTTTCTACCTTTCCTGGTATTGCTGGTGGCTCTCATATTGACATACATTGTCCATATCCTTATCTGTTGTCCTTGACCACCTCTTTTCCCTCTCATTCAATAACCTACTTTGTTGAAATCCAGTCCTTACAGATGATAATACCACATCTGAAATCTTGATTTTTAAATATCTCACTATTATCTCCTGCCTCAAGATGTTGTAAATAGATGTTGAAAATCTTTTTACAGTGAAATACTTGTTTTTGTGCTTGTTTCAGTCCAACTCTCTCATCTGTGCACTAGACTCTAGCCCTCTCTCTTTTGTTCATACTTTGCCTCTGCAATTATCTTCTTTTTCATCCATATTACAAATATTTTCTCTCCTTTGGTTAATTACTGTCATAATGAAAATGTATTACATCCCCTACCAAAAACTAAAAATTATCCTGCCTTCAAGTTCTCTTCTAGCTACCGTTCAATTCTCTGCCAACCTTTACAAGATAGTTCCCCAAAAGTAGTGATAATTTATACTGTGTCTACTTCCCACATTTCACAGTTCTTTCTGTAACTCAATCTAATAAGCTTTTATATTGACCACTAAAATTATTTTGACCAAGATTATCCAACCCCTCCCTTTGACAACTATAAAAGTCAAATCTTATTATTATTTTGTCACATTGTCCTTTTAGTAGTATCTGTATCTTAGAACTCTTTTGGCTTTTGGGATCCCATACTCTTCATATTTTCATCTTACTCATGGCTACTCCCTCTCAATCTCTGTTTCTGAACTGTCTGCTAAAATATTTGAGACGTTTTTAGGAAGATCCCTCTGCTCTCTTGTTTTATCTATCTACATCATTTACCAGATGATTTCATCAAGGTGTGGAACTTTAAATATCATGGATATACAACTAAATTTGAGATTTGGGGTTCTTCTCAACTGAGCTTCAAATTCATATCTTTAACTGTCTTTTAAAACCCTGTGCTTTGATGTCTCATAGAGTCATCTTCGGTCCTTTTCTTTATTCCTTACCTCACATCCAGTTCAGCAGTAAGTCATGCTTTCTCTACATAAAAAATATTTATCAAATATGACTGCTATAAGCTCACTTCATCAACATCATCAATTTCCTTTGACACTATAATATCCTCCTTATTAATCTCCCAGCCTCTTCTCTTATACCCATTCTGGCTTTCACCCACACTACATCTAGAGAGATATTTTCAAACGAAATCTGATTTCTTAATTTCCCTGTTTAAACTATAAACACTTCCCATAACCTGGGAGAATATCTATGATCTGAAACCTGACTACCTTACCCATCTCATGTTCTAATATTTCCTTACTTTTCCACATTGGCTCTCTTGCTATTCTTAAACCTGCCAGCTAGTTCTTGTTTCTATGTCTTTGCTACTGTAGTTTCTACTGTCACAATTGTTCTCAGAGGTCTCTAGCCACCTGATAGTTTTACATGCTTTAAGTCTCTTTTCACATGTTATCCCTTAACTAGGTCTTCTCTAATCACTCTTTGTAAAACTCTTCACTGTTTCACCTGCCTTTATTTTTTTTATATAGATATCACAAGTGGGAATTAAATTGTTCATTAATCTTCTTTTTATATTATCTCCTCTCCCCTGCACTGCAGTTAAATTCCATGATAGGTCTTGGTTTTGTTCATGTCTGTAATCTGAGATTTTAGGACAGAGTTTCACACATAGTATTTGATAAGGATTCATTTATTCAATGTATATTTACTGTAAATTTGTCCAATTATCTGATCCAAGGTGAACTGAATAAGTGTTAAGGAAGAAGCCTTTGAAAATACTAAGTAAAAACTCCCTTCCAACTTTTTTTAGTTTTGTATGTTTCTGTATGCAGAACAGATTTTATTATTTATTTGTGAAACATTTCTAGAAACCATGCATACATTTTTTTTAGTTCTACAGCAAGACACCAAATATAAAGAAGCATTATTGAGAAACCTCACCCCCTAAATAGCTGTTTGTTCAAAGATGGAATAACAATATTTAAATGCAGAATCCATCTTCCTCAGAAGGAATTCCTGCCTACTCCATCAAAATGGACATTCCATCCATGCATTATAATATATAAGAAACTACGAATTATGACACGTGACTCTGCTTGAATCCACCATTTTTTTACACTTATTTTAGAATTGAGACTGGTTTTGGATACTGTATCCAGTATATCATTACTAATTTTTAAAATCCTAAGTACTTGCCCAGCCTTGATTCATTTACTTTAAAATAGTAGTATATCCAGGGCGCCTGGGTGGCTCAGTTGGTTAAGTGACTGCCTTCGGCTCAGGTCATGATCCTGGAGTCCCGGGATCAAGTCCCACATCGGGCTCCCTGCTCAGCAGGGAGTCTGCTTCTCCCTCTGACCCTACCCCCTCTTGGGCTCTCTCTCTTTCATTCTCTCTCTCTCAAATAAATAAATAAAATCTTAAAAAAAATAAAATAAAATAGTAATATATCCATTCTAGCAGGGCGGTATATCTACAAGATAATTCCTATGTTAGAAGAAAATACTTCTGATCTCTTAAAGCATATATAGAGACTCTATGACCAGAGAGACCCTATGTATCAATCAATCCCAATAAAATTATCTTAGTGAATATAAGTATGTATCTCAAATAAGGCCCGGTTCTTCCCATGTATGTTTAAATTTAAACTTGATACTTCTGTGAAATTATTACCACCTTCTGGATTTCCCATGGATCTAATGATAAGTGGAATAGCTCCCCTTGGCAAGAAAGAAATTGTATTCTATTTGGGGAAAGTCAAAAGGTTGACCTCCATTACAGGTTGTGTGTCAATGTTAATCCTCTATGGATTCAGAATTATTCCTCATCTGTACATCAGCTTCCTGAGGGAATATTAAAGCACCAAAGTAGTTTAAAAGAAAATTGGTTCATTATTTCTAAGACAAAGTTATTTTCTCACTAAAGAATTCTATGTAGTTTAGGTCAATAAACTCTTGAATAAGTTCTTTGTAGCAAGAACTGGGTTAAGTGCTATGGAACAAAGAAAATAAGAAATGTCTCCTGCTTTTAAGGAACTTAAAATCTATCAGATAGTGGGAGGGTCAGACATGTGAACATGTAGATTTAGTTCAATGTGATAATTTATAAGATTTATAAGATAAAATAAATCACCATACAGTACCCTTTTCTGGTCAAATCTCTGTAGAGACTTAGAGTAACATAATGAGGGCAAACAGCAACCCAGGTAGCAGTGACTTGACAGATTTTATTATTCTCATGAAGCTGTCTGGTAGGAGAGATAAGAACAACTTCAAGCTTTCCTAGAGAGGATATTATTCATGAAAATTTTGTAGATAAGCCCCTGACAATGTATATTTTCCAATCTTTCCTCACTATTTTCAAGTGATTATTTGTTTTAACAAATATTATTTATAAAAGTGGGCATAAAATATTGTGTGTGTGTGTGTATATTGCTTGTAAAAATGGGCATAGAAGCAAGTGGAAACATGTGTTACAGTTTTTTCCAGTGCATGGGAGTTGGTACCAGGCATGTGTTTATCTTCATCTTGATAACTCTAGACAGGCAAAGTCTATAGTCCCTTCAGGTTACACAGCTCCCAAATCCTTGTAGCCCTTAGGGTGTCAGGGAGTGTAGGTTAAGCAGAGATTGGTGATAGGAAGGGAAACTGTGACATTTTACAATATATTGTGTGGGTGTGATTTTGAACACTTAGGAAAATGTGATATATACTAATAGACTTAGAACTTCTCTATTTCTCAGTTAAATATAATTTAAAATAGCTACCTCATAGGGTTATAATGAGGATAAAATCAGATATCATATGTGTAGGACCTAACTCATTCATGGTGTATATTGTTAACCTGTCCTTTCCCCTTGGTCATGTCACATACCTTGGGTACAAGCACATTCTCACTAGGAATAAATAATGACAAATATGTTGGCATATTTGTAAAACATAACCTGCAGTATTAAGCAGGTAGTGACATAATCCAAGTGAAAAGAAATACTCTGGTTTCATTTGAAAATAGGATTTTTTTTTAAAGATTTTACTTATTTGTTAGAGAGAGAGCACAAGCTGGGGGGTGGGGGGCGGCAGGCAGAGGGGGAAGCAGGCTCCTTACTGAGCAAGGAGCCTAATGCGGAACTCAATCCCAGGACCCTGGGATCATGACCTGAGCTGAAGGCAGATGCTTAACTACTGAGCCACCCAGGTATCCCCAAAATAGGATTTAATCTATTTTAAGATTATAGGATATAATTTTAACACTTCCTTTTTTGGCTAATTTATCTTTATATTTAGGAGCAACACTAAATTTACTCTATTTGTCATTAGTGCATTATTAAAAAAAAAACATGTTACTTAAAAGTTGGAGCAGATTCAGGATCTGCGATTGAAAGGAAAAAAAATCTCTGGGTTGGAAGTGTTAGCTCTGAGTTTGAATGTCATCTTGTCCTCTCAGTTTATACTCTCTGGAATTTGGTTTTATCATTTAAGAGTTTGGATATCTACAGTTTAGAGTTTTAATCTAAAATAATGAAATGAAGGGGCACCTGGGTCACTCAGTTGTTAAGTGTCGCCTTCGCTTCAGGTCATGATCCCAGGGTTCTGGGATCGAGCCCCGCATCGAGCCCCCTGCTCGGCGGGAAGCCTGCTTCTCCCTCTCCCACTCCCCCTGCTTGTGTTCCCTCTCTCGCTGTGTCTCTCTCTGTCAAATAAATTAATAAAATCTTTAAAATAACAAAATAATGAAATGAAGTGTGTGAAAGAGCTTAGCACCTAGATAAATGCTATTTATTTAGTTCTTATTCACATTTAAGTATCTACTTTGTTGCACAGGAAATTTAAACTTCCTAGATGTATTATTCCAAGGTTTTTTGTTTGTTTGTTTGTTTTGTTTTTTGTTTTTTGTTTTTTAGAGAGAGAAGGGGAGGCAGAGGGAGAGAGAGGATCTTTTTTTATGCATTTTTTTAAATTTTATTTTATTATGTTATGTTAATCACCATACATTACATCATTAGTTTTTGAGGTAGTGTTCCATGATTCATTGTTTGTGTATAACACCCAGTGCTCCACGCAGAACGTGCCCTCTTTAATACCCATCACCAGGTTAACCCATCCCCCCCCCTCCCCTCTAGAACCCTCAGTTTGTTTCTCAGAGTCCATTGTCTCTCATGGTTTGTCTCCCCCTCCGATTTCCCCCCTTCATTCTCCCCCTTCTGCTATCTTCTTCTTCTTTTTTTTTTTTAACATATAATATTAGTTTCCAGGGTACAGGTCTGTGATTCAACAGTCTTACACAATTCACAATTTACCATAGCACATACCCTCCCCAATGCCTGTCACCCAGCCACCCCATCCCTCCCATCCTCCACCACTCCAGCAACCCTCAGTTTGTTTCCTGAGATTAAGAATTCCTCATATCAGTGAGATCATATATGTCTTTCTCTGATTGACTTATTTTGCTCAGCATAATACCCTCCAGTTCCATCCATGTCGTTGCAAATGGCAAGATTTCATTCCTTTTGAAGGATGCATAATATTCCATTGTGTGTATGTGTGTGTGTGTGTGTGTGTGTGTGTGTGTGTGTGTATACACACATATACATTTCTTTATCCATTCATCTGTCGATGGACATCTTGGCTCTTTCCATAGTTTGGCTATTGTGGACATTGCTGCTATAAACATCGGGGTGCATGCACCCCTTCAGATCGCTACATTTGTATCTTTGGGGTAACTACCCGGTAGTGCAATTGCTGGGTCATAGGATAGCTCTATTTTCAACTTTTTGAGCAACCTCCATAGTGTTTTCCAGAGTGACTGCACCAGCTTGCATTCCCACCAACAGTGTAAGAGGGTTCCCTTTTCTCTGCATCCCTGCCAACATCTGTCGTTTCCTGACTTGTTAATTTTACCCATTCTGACTGGTGTGAGGTGGTATCTTGTTGAGGTTTTGATTTGGATTTCCCTGATGCCGAGCGATGTTGAGCACTTTTTCATGTGTTTGTTGGCCATTTGGATGTCTTCTTTGGAAAAATGTCTGTTCATGTCTGGGAGAGAGGATCTTAAGTAGACTCCACTCCCGGTGTGGAGCCCAACACGTAGTTTGAACTCACGACCCTGAGATCATGACCTGAGCAGAAATCAAGAGACAGATGCTCAACGGACTGAGTTACCCAGGCGCCCCATCAAGTTTTTTTTTTCTTTTTTAATTTTTACTTAATCTTTAAATCTTGTACATGAATAAAACTGTCATGAAAACATAATGCAATCAAAAGCCTTTGATTTAAACTTCAAGTATTAATGCCAATACTGTATTTGTTCATAATTCTCTCAATTATTATATTGTGCATGGAGATAGTGTATAAAAATAGCCTGGCTTTAAGGAAAGACAGACCTGGTTTCAAGTTCCAGTAGAACTACTTTTAATTTTAGGTAGAGCTACTTTGTGTGTTATCCTGGTTGTTGTTGTTTCTTTTTCTTAAACTTTCTGAACTTTAGCTTCCACATCTGTAGCACATGTCTAATAAATACATCACAGCTCATTATGAAGACTTAATCTGGTCATATGAAATTGGTAGCTTTTTCTTAATAATAATCTGTATTCAACTGCACATTTCATGACTTTTTCCCATAAATTAGAAAAACAGAAAGCAGTATGAAGTCACAACTTAAGTAGACAGCATTTTAAAAAATGGCATACATGTATACATATATATAACATTGGCTAAATAGAAATATGGACAAAAGATAAATAAGAATCAAGTTATAATAAATAAGTAGTGAATGTAGACTATTTTCATTCCATTCATCTACCTAGGCATTCTTGTAGCGATCCATTCATTCATTAGTCACACAACCACTGGGGAACTACTGCATTTGAAATGACAGCTAAATGGAGCACACTAACCTATAGATCCTAATCATAAAACATGCCCCCAAAAGGCTGTTATTTTGGTCAGTTACATCCCTTTTCTGAACTTAATTCAAATTTCTCTTTACATTCTCATCCAGATTGTTGCTCTTTGTCTCAATCTGCTGCTGCCAATACTCGTGCCTTCAATGTTTTGGCATATGGTATGCAGAAAGCCACCCCAGCCCTGAGAATACTCTGGGATGGACTAAATAAAGGCAAGCCCTGGCACAAATTCCTGGGTGGCCACTAGACAGGTCAAAATGAACAACCACGTTTTCTTGAAAATAAGGTATAGTTGTTAGCTCTGGTACTAGCAGCATGTACCAGGAGTGTGGGCTGCCATCTGACGGCCATTGCAAAATGAGAATTGAGGGATGGCATGTGGGCTATTTGAAATGCCACAACACTCTCTTACCACAAAGCATCGATTTTTTTTTTTTTTCACCTAGTCTTTGCCTGGTTGGTGTAAGTTTTTGGCTGATTCTATAATTCTGTGAAAGTTGACTTGTGCTGTTATGCCAGCTCATTTGTTGCTTTGTGGAGGAACAAAGCCATGGAGTTCCCTACTCTATCATTTTTTTTCCTACTCTATCATTTTTGATGATGCTACTCTCCTGAGTTTTCTTTTAAGCGGCATATAAGAAATAGCAAAGGAAGTTAAAGGTCAGTCTTTCCTGTCTGGTCTTCACACTTAGAAGAAAGCAAATATACAGCCACACAAACTGTCCCCATGTTGTCATTAAATTAACACTTCTGACCCCATACATTCACCCATTCCTCTTTCTTCTTTTCAAAGAGAAAGGCTTTTTCTAATTGGTGCAGTTGGATGAAAGGTTACTGCCTGCCTGCACTAAGCTCCATTTTCTCTCTATCAGTCCAGGCTGAAACACAAGATGGAGGTCATTGCTTTCCCTTCTCTGAGTCTACATGGTAAACTCATTTAGTTGGGATTGAGGTCTGTCTGTATTACTGATTACTGGAGCTAGGTGAGCATGGGCCATTATGTCCTTTAGAATATGCTTTCATCACTTTAAATGACAAGATAATTATATTGTTCTGGTGATGTATTGAAACACCCTTCCACAGAGAATAGAGACAATATTAAGAAAACCAATTGTAATCACAGATTTAATTCCTTTTTATCAATTCAATTTATATAATTCTAAAGCTAACATGTTGATTTCCCTTTTATGATTATTTGTGTGTGTGTGTGTGCGCATGTTTTCCTCCATTAAGTACCAGCAATATTAGTCGTTGAAAGGATATGATTAATCATCCACCACAAATTATGCTTTGTCTGGAAAACAATGAAAAATGGAGTGGGACTTACATTTAGTAACTGGAGCGAACAGATTTATGTATATAGATCAAAGTGTAGCCATTAATGAAAGAGACATTAGTAAGAGACACAAGCCTTTCTTCGACAGGATAAAGCCACTGTTCTACATCATCATGTGGTTATTTTTTTAACTGGTATGATGTTTTTAGGCCCTGGTACTTAAAACTGAGTCATAATTGTTGTCATTGGCCTCCTTAGGAGTGTCACAGAGTTAAATAGTCTGCAAAGAGTTATCTTTTAATTCCTAATTATTCTCTATATTGTGTTGTGGTTTTTCACTTAGGTTGTAGGCCAGAAGTTAAACTGCAGAAGCCAGTTAACTTGTACAGGAGATAGAGATTAATAGCATATGATACATTTAGCTATAGTTTTCTAGTGGTAAGCATTCATGGATGGTATCTTACTGACAGTCTTAAATTCTGTTCTTTATATTATTTCAAACCCTGTCTAGGACTAAGAGAATATGAATATCTTTTTTTTTTAAGGGATGGAAATAGAAGCTATATGTCCGATGGTCGTTGATTACCTCCTTATATCTTGGTAGCATATGATGGGTTTGTAATATGTAGGTTTTGATCATGGTTTTGAATTAAAAGGATTCAGAAAGAAATCAGAAAGGAGGAAATTATAATGGCACAATATTTAAAGCTACAGATAGGCAATATGAGCAGTTGGGAATTCACCTTTTAAATTTTTGAGAACTTTGTGAAGTATAGATAAAAAATGTAGACAGAATTGAGGGAGCATTTGAGAACATTATTACCTAAGTTTCAAGGTAACACAGTTATTTCAGGATGTGATGCTGGTACGAAGAGACCCTGACTAGAAACCGTGTGGAGTTGAACGCCGAGGGGAAGCACTGGCATGATGAGACACCACAGAGGACCCAGAGACGGTGTGAACGCATTAAATACTGGATTTAGAGTAAGTCTGGTTTTACTCTATGATGTGTGCTGTGGATCTGATGTGTTTCCTCATTGGGGCCATACAAAGCAGGGGAGTTTCATACATTTGAAAAATGAATAATTTTGGTAAATTCTAAACTGTGACTTCTAGGAAAGCATGCTAGGAAAAAAACTCTGGATTATAAATAAAAGGAAAAGAGAATGAAATCAAACAATCAGTGAGCAGTAACAGCCCTACACTTAGTGGAAAAGAAATGGGAGTGAATTAAGAAACTCAGCTGAGATTTCTAGAAAGCCTTGTGGGTAGAATAGTAGAAAAATGGAGCACTGGTGGATGATGCAATTTGGACAGCAAAATGTTTCTGCTGTCATTGAAGTTAGCAAAAGTTAGTCATGGGAAAACTGAAAATGGGAAAATTGCAGATCTTAGGGAAACTTGGTTTTGGGGAGGTGTGGGGGAGAAGCATGCAGCAGAGATGTTTGTTCTTACTAGAACCCCCCATCTTCAGAAATCCTAAGAGAGGCTTCAGTCCAGGATTCTATTGTAGGTATTTCAATACCAGAAGGAAATGGGAGAACAATGGGAAAACCATACTAAAAAAGTTTTTTAGTTTCAAAATAATTAGAAACAAGAGGCAGGAGGTAGCAAAAACCAATGTTCAAATTACAAAAAAAAAAAAAAAAAAAGAAAGAAAAAAAAAATTTTCAAATAAAAAAAAAAAAAAAAAAGAAAGAAAGAAAAAAAAAGTCTGCTCATGAGAGAAAGAAAATGACCTCAAATGAAGGCCACATTTCATGCAGCATTGGAATGTCCAAAAAATGGTTCCAAGGAGGAAGATGAATAAAAAGATTTTATGTCTATGGCATGGGGAAGATTTGACCTGTAACCAGTTGACAAAGGGGACTATCATTGCACTTTTCTAGCATTTTGTAAGAAGGCAGATCTGTTGGATGTTATTCTCTATGAAATAAAGCAGGAAGCAAAGGCAGATTTTCTTGCAGCTAGGTTAATCATAATATCATTGATGGGGGGTTTCTCACAATTGTGTTTAGGTTCATTGATTTTTAATGATCGCAATAGACTAAAATCCTAGTGAGACTGAATGCAAGAAAACACATATTTTTTTCTTCAAGATTTTCACTACTCCCTTCCATCTCTTAGAAACTTCTGAGTCTCTCTTTTTTTCTTTCATTTTTTGACAATAGTAAGCAATATGAGTCTGGATTATACTATGTATTAAGGTATGGAATCATTGCTTTTTCCTAGGGTAATTGTTGTAGGGCCTGGGAATTTTCTTGCATATTTATCATTTTGTGAATTATAATAATCCTATATGCATTATCACTTTTTTGGCCTCTTTAAATAATGAACATATTGAAGATTCTGAATTAACTCTAAAAATCTTAAGCCAAAAATTACCCATAGCTCAGTTCCACCCAGGTATCTAATGAAGGCCGAGATTGATCTGAGTTAAGAAAGTAGGTTGGAAATAAATATAGACATTTATTTATTTTGGTCTTATTCTACAAGGAAAAGGCTAATTCTTATTAGAATTTGCCACCCTAGGCATTTGATAATAGCAAGGGGGTTCTATTGAACAAATTCTATCAGGTTTATATTGCTGATTTTTGTCATTGCATAATGTCTGGGGAGCTGTATTGGACATTTTGGCTGGGCATAATCTAAAATGAGTAATAGGAGAGGAAATGAAGCTCTGGCCCTCAGGGCAGTTTGGCCTTAAAGTGAATTTAATTGATATAATGTATCAGAGTGTTCTAGGGCAAAAGTTGTACTGCTCAACAATGTTTTCTGGAAGATGCATGAAGGAACTGTGGTTGGCTTTTGAGGGTGGTCTCATAAATGTGAAAGCAAGTTTGCATTAAATATTTTTTCACTCCTCCTCCAAGGGGACAACTTTAGGATTAACAACAACCTGAACTGCTAAGCCTGATAGGTTTAGAGAACCAAATCCAGTCAGTGTTAAAAAGAACACTATGCTCTTGTCCTCTAATGCTGGAAAGGATTTGCTGCTTTCAGAGAAAAATATGTTACATTTATGCTTCATTTTTCCATTTCACATAATTAGAAGCAGTTACACTGATCTTATTAACAATATTGCAAACAAATTCTATGAATATAAAATAGTAACTATTTAGTTCTCTTTTTAGGGTAGGCTGCCTACAGGATAAAGATACTCTCCCTCCTTTTCTGGCTTCCATGCCATATGCACACTTGGTGCAGAACGGATATCCAGACACATGTCAGAAGATACATCTCTAACTGATTCACTAGTTGGGGAAGATGAGGGTGAGGTAGCAATTCTCACAATTGATTAGATTAGGGTCTACTGGAAAACTACTCCCAGCTGGTAGTTGGGATATTGGGTATTAGGATATGATAGATTAAAACCTAGTTGTAGTCACATATCCAAGAGCCTTTTCAGGAATGAAACTGATAATCAGTTTCGATCTCTTTGACATTTTTGTGTGTTTTCCAAATCTTCTTTACTGGTGACATGAACAAACACTATTTGTGTTTATGTACAAATGTAAAACTTTGTTTTTATCTTCCACTATCCTTTAAATTTCACTCAATATGAATGATTTTTCCATTCCATAATGAAAATTAAGGCAAACCACATAGATTTTCTGTTTATTTTTATGCGTGTGACACCTGTGGTTACTCTCACCCACTGAGTAATTATGAAAATTGAGTATTAGGTTAGCACTGAATGTTCAACATTACATATATTTTAAAGCTATGAAATCCTTTTTATCTCAGCCATTATCATGCCTTTTACCAGTGACTAAAATGGCTTTTAATACCTCAAGTATGCTACTTACATGATGCTTTTAGGTTTAAAGATAAAGAACCCAGAATTCTTCAGATTAACATCTTAACTGGGTCAGGTTAACCTGCAGAGGAAAAATTAAAAGAAGAGTTAACATCAGAGTGCAGTCACTACACGCACAGGACCAAAAATTCTGTGTTCCTGATAGACTTAGTAGTAGACTGCAAAGTACTGAGGGCCAGAGTAATATATCCATCTTACTCAAAATCCAAGCATTTCAGTATCACCTTATAAATATTGCCATATTGGCATATCACCATAAGAATTACTTGTATTTTATAAATGAAGATGTTTTTATCTAAATAAAAAATTATCTAAATAAATTAGATAAACAAATTTTATCTAAATGAATGTATGTAAATAAATATAACAGAAATTTTATCTTAGTACCATAGTGAAGAACAAATATTTTTTGCATTTTGCATCCTTTGTCTCTCCAGTGTGAGACAGAATATATCTTATACCACAGAAATCAGCAATGCTTTCTTAGCCATCAAGTGATAATTGGGTGATAATTGGGGCACCTGAATTGGATTTCTAATTTGGAGCTAGTTCCTTACAGGAGAATTTATTTTCTTTGAGGCAGTGGCAGCCGCAACAGTCAGCTTCTAGGAGCGGCAGTTGGCAAAGCTGCTCGCAATCACAGCTGAAGGCTAAGGTGGAGGTGGCCATGCTGTACACTGTGGTAGGTGCAGCAGCAGAAACAGAATCCTCGCGACTCGTTTTCTGGCATGGCTTTGCTCATAGTTTTGTCTGAATAACCTATCTGTCCTCCTCTGATTTTTTTTCTGAGATCATTTTCTCAAAATCTTGCTTTTTTTTTTTTTTTAAAGATTTTGTTTATTTATTAGAGAGACACAGTGAGAGAGGGAACACAAGCAGGGGTAGCAGGAGAGGGGGAATCAGGCTTCCCGCAGAGCAGGGAGCCCGATGCGGGGCTCGATCCCAGGACCCTGGGATCATGACCTGAGCCGAAGGCAGACGCCTAATGACTGAGCCACCCAGGCACCCCAATTTTCTCAAAATCTTAATAATTAAATGATTTTTCCCAATTACTTTTGGTAAAATATTTTTCTACATTAAGCAAAGTACACTTTTGTTGCACACAACTAAGAGCCTTGAATGGTAGATGGGCAATACAAATTAAGAAAGATAAATGCAGTGAAAGCAATCGTTATATATTCATTTATATGCACCTAAAAGCATCTGTCAGTATTCTGGTGGTACATACCCATGTAACTCTTTGGAAAAGTTCATCCTTGAGATCTTCAAAAAGGAATTTTAAAATTAAAGCTACTATTTTTTTTTAAGATTTTATTTATTTGATATAGAGAGACACAGTGAGAGGGGGGACACAAGCAGGGGGAGTGGGAGAGGGAGAAGCAGGCTTCCTACTGAGCAGGGAGCCTGATGCGGGGCTCGATCCCAGGACCCTGGGACCATGACCTGAGCTGAAGGCAGACGCTTAACGACTGAGCCACCCGGGTGCCCCAAATTAAAGCTACTTTTATTAGAAATAGAGATAGAAAGGGATTGGAAAGGCAGAGAAAGATAATCTGACAAACTAAAAGCACAAATATGAGAACAGATTCAGTAAAAAGTTAATCCAAAGTTTAGAATTTTTTTGGCTAAGATAAAATAGGTCTTATGGGTTCTGAGCTCTAAAAATATATGTTTTCAAAATTCTTGGGAAGTCAGATGTATTTTGGGAATGGTAGTCTTGTATTCTGTCTGTAGCCATCTACTTAGATGGATAAGATTGTGCGAAAAGAGAGTAGGACCAGATATGGGACATAAATATGGACAGACATTGTCTTCAAGAAACTAAGAGAGAATAGCAGGCCCTTTTTCCTCATACATTTTGAGCCCTTCATTTACTGCTTCTCTCTCCTTCATATTATTTTTACCTTTTTTCCATCATCTATAAAAGTCATAGACATAATAGTCATGTATAGTTTTGTTTGTTTTTGTTTATAATAGAAATATAGAGTATTTTTTTAATCAGGTAAGCAAAGGATTTTGTAAGAAAAACAAAAGATGCTAGCTATTCATAGTTTCACCTACACTTATAATTTACCTACTACATCATTTTACTATGTTGGTTCTTATTTGGCCCTTTTATTCTTTTTTTTTTTTCAGTGTTTTTTTTTTATTATGTTATATTAATCACCATACATTATATCATTGGTTTTTTTATAATTTTTTATTGTTATGTTAATCACCATACATTACATCATTAGTTTTTGATGTAGTGTTCCATGATTCATTGTTTGTGTATAACACCCAGTGCTCCACACAGAACGTGCCCTCTTTAATACCCATCACCAGGCTAACCCATCTCCCCACCCCCTCCCCTCTAGAACCCTCAGTTTGTTTCTCAGAGTCCATAGTCTCTTATGGTTTGTCTCCCCCTCCGATTTCCCCCCCTTCATTCTCCCCCTTCTGCTATCTTCTTCTTCTTCTTCTTTTTTTTTTTTTAACCTATATTGCATTATTTGTTTCAGAGGTACAGGTCTGTGATTCAACAGTCTTACACAATTCACAATTTACCATAGCACATACCCTCCCCAATGTCTGTCACCCAGCCACCCCATCCCTCCCACCCTCCACCACTCCAGCCAACCCTCAGTTTGTTTCCTGAGATTAATAATTCCTCATATCAGTGAGGTCATATGATACGTGTCTTTCTCTGACTGATTTATTTTGCTCAGCATAATACCCTCCAGTTCCATCCATGTCGTTGCAAATGACAAGATTTCATTCCTTTTGATGGCTGCATAATATTCCATTGTATATATATACCACCCCTTCTTTATCCATTCATCTGTCGATGGACATCTTGGCTCTTTCCACAGTTTGGCTATTGTGGACATTGCTGCTATAAACATTGGGGTGCACATACCCCTTCGGATCCCTACATTTGTATCTTTGTGGTAAATACCCAGTAGTGCAATTGCTGGGTCGTATGGTAGCTCTATTTTCAACTGTTTGAGGAAACTCCATCCTGTTTTCCAGAGTGGCTGCACCAGCTTGCATTCCCACCAAAAGTGTGGGAGGTTTCCCCTTTCTCCGCATCCCCGCCAACATCTGTCATTTCCTGACTTGTTAATTTTAGCCATTCTGACTGGTGTGAGGTGATATCTCATTGAGGTTTTGATTTGGATTTCCCTGATGCTGAGCTATGTTGAGCACTTTTTCATGTGTCTGTTGGCCATTTGGATGTCTTCTTTGGAAAAATGTCTGTTCATGTCTTCTGCCCATTTCTTGATTGGATCATTTATTCTTTGGGTGTTGAGTTTAAGAAGTTCTTTATAGATTTTGGATACTAGCCGTTCATCTGATATGTCATTTGCAAATATCTTCTCCCATTCTGTCGGTTGTCTTTTGGTTTTGTGGACTGTTTTCTTTTGCTGTGCAAAAGCTTTTTATCTTGATGAAGTCCCAAGAGTTCATTTTTGCTCTTGCTTCCCTTGCCTTTGGCGATGTTTCTAGGAAGAAGTTGCTGCAGCTGAGGTCAAAGAGGTTGTTGCCTGTGTTCTCCTTTAGGATTTGGATGGAATCCTGTCTCACATTTAGGTCTTTCTACCATTGTGAGTCTATTTTTGTGTGTGGTGTAAGGAACTGGTCCAGTTTCATTCTTCTGCATGTGGCTGTCCAATTTTCCCAACACCATTTATTGAAGAGACTGTCTTTTTGCCATTGGACATTCTTTCCTGCTAGGGGCATAGATATTTACAATTGTTAGATCTTTTTGGATAGACCCTCTAAGTAGGATATAGTGTCCTTCCTCATCTCTTATGACAGTCTTTGGTTTAAAATCTAATTTGTCTGATATGAGGATTGCCACTCCAGCTTCCTTTTTTTTAAATTTTTTATTGTTATGTTAATCACCATACATTACATCATTAGTTTTTGATGTAGTGTTCCATGATTCATTGTTTGTGCATAACACCCAGTGCTCCACGCAGAATGTGCCCTCTTTAATACCCATCACCAGGCTAACCCATCCCCCCACCTCCTCCCCTCTAGAACCCTCAGTTTGTTTTTCAGAGTCCATCGTCTCTCATGGTTCGTCTCCCCCTCCGACTTACTCCCCTTCATTCTTCCCCTCCTGCTATCTTCTTCTTTTTCTTTTTTCTTAACATATGTTGCATTGGTGTCCATTAGCATGGTAAATGGTTTTCCACTTGCTCACTTTCAATCTGGGGGTGTTTTTGCGTCTAAAATGAGTCTCTTGCAGGCAGCATATCAATGGGGCTTGTTTTTTTAATCCAATCTGATACCCTGTGTCTTTTGACTGGGGCATTTAGCCCATTTACATTCAGAGTAACTACTGAAAGATATGAATTTAGTGCCATTGTATGGTCTGTAAGGTGACTGTTACTGTATATTGTCTCTGTTCCTTTCTGGACTATGTTACTTTTAGGTTCTCTCTTTGCTTAGAGGACCCCTTTCAATATTTCTTGTAGGGCTGGTTTCATGTTTGCAAATTCCTTTAGTTTTTGTTTGTCCTGGAAGCTTTTTTCTCTCCGTCTCTTTTCAGTGATAGCCTAGCTGGATATAGTACTCTTCGCTGCATATTTTTCTCATTTAGTGCTCTGAATATATCATGCCAGTCCCTTCTGGTCTGCCAGGTCTCTGTGGATATAAGTCTGTTGCCAATCTAATGTTTCTACCATTGTAGGTTACAGATCTCTTGTCCCGAGCCGCTTTCAGGATTTTCTCTTTGTCTCTGAGACTTGTGATTTTACTATTAGATATCAGGGTGTTGACCTATTTTTATTGATTTTGAGAGGGGTTCTCTGTGCCTCCTGGATTTTGATGCCTGTTTCCTTCCCCAAATTAGGGAAGTTCTTTTCTATGATTTGCCCCAATATACCTTCTGCCCCTCTCTCTCTTCTTCTTCTGGGATCCCAATTATTCTAATATTGTTTCATCTTATGGTATCACTTATCTCTTGAATTCTGCCCTGGTGATCCAGTAGTTGTTTATCTCTCTTTTTCTCAGCTTCTTTATTTTCCATCATTTGGTCTTCTGTATCACTAATTCTTTCTCTGCCTCATTTATCCTAGCAGTTAGAGCCTTCATTTTTGATTGCTCCTCATTAATAGCCTTTTTGATTTCGACTTGGTTAGATTTTAGTTCTTTTATTTCTCCAGAAAGAGTTTCTCTAATAACCTCCATGCTCTTTTCAAGCCCAGCTAGTATCTTTATAATCATCGTTCTGAACTCTAGTCTGACATCTTACTAATGTCCGTATTGATTACTTCCCTGGCAGTTGGTACTGCCTCTTGTTCTTTTTGTTGAGGTGATTTTTTCCATCTTGTAATTTTGTCCAGAGGCGAATAGATGAATGAGAGAACAAAGTGCCAACAGGGTAACAGTGTCCCCAGAAAATATACACTAAACAAATCAGAAAAGACCTGAAACCGGGGGAAAGAATAAGAAAAGAAAGAGTAAGAACAAACAAACAAAAACAAAATAAAACAAAGAAAACAGAATATGATCAAATATGATCAGGTTGGTGCATAGATCAGTGCCACACAGTAGATTTTGGGCATATTTTGGTCTGTTAGAAGAAAGTGCCTCCCAAAATTTTAAAGAAAGAAAAACATATACATACAAAAGTAAGGGTTAATATGATGAAGCGATGGAATATGATTGTAAGATGAAAATTATAAAAGATTTTATAAAAGGAATTGATAAGAAGTTGGTTGAAAAAAGAAAGAAGAGGATTAAATAAAAAAAAGGGAGAGAATGTGATCAGGCACGAGACTAGAACAAAGCCACACACTAGAGATAGGTTATATTTTGATCTGTTAGAAGAAACTGTATCCCCAAATTTTAAAGAGAGAACAACATATATATGTGCCAAAAATAAGGGTAACTACTATGAAGGGATAGAATATGGACTCTAAAAATGAAAAATAAAAAAGTTTTTTTAAAAACGGGATTGATAAGATGTTGGCTGAAAAAGGGAAAAAGAAAAATTAAAAAAAAAAGTTAAAAAAATTAACTTTGAAAGACTAAAGAATCATGGGAAAAAAGCCATGAATTCTATGTGCAGTATTCCCCTAGCGCTGGAGTTCTGCTGTTCTCATTGATTGGTAAACTTGGTCTTGGCTTGCTGGCTGTTCCTGCTGATCTTCTGGGAGAGGGGCCTGTTGCCATGGTTCTCAAATGTCTTTGCCGGAGGCAGAATTGCCTCGCCCTTTCCAGGTCTGGTATAAGTAATCTGCTCGGGTTTGTTCTGGGGAGCTTTTGTTCCCTGCACGCTTTCTGTACAGCTTTGGGGGACGAGAGTGAAAATGGCGGTCTCCCAATCTCTGCCCCGGAGGAGCCGAGAACTCGTCCCTGCTCCTTAGTGCGCCCACAAAGAAAAGCAGTCAGTCACTCCCGTCTCCCCGGTCTCCTGCCACACTCCATGCTCACCTGACCTGTGACCGAGCGTTTCTATCTCTGTGTGGAGTCTCCAAACCCAGCAGATCCCTGAGGTGCGCTCCTGCGCCACTCCTCCCGGGGGAGGAAGGGGAGTCTCCCCGGATCTGCCGCTTGTTGGGTCCCTGCTGGAGGGGCAGTGGCCTGACTGTGCCATGGATCATGGTTTATGGCAACCCCGAGCTGAGAGCCCGCACCTCAGCTCCGTCTCTGCAGCCGGCTTCCCTGCTCCGATACCTGGGAGCTCTCCCGCACTCAGGCACCCTGAGTCTTTCTGTGACCCTGAGGGTCCTGAGACCACACTGTCCCCGCGAGGGTTCCACCCCTAGTTTAGCCACTTGAGTGATGTCCCTCAGCGGAGCCAACTTCTAAAAGTTCCGATTTTGTGCTCCGCTGCTCTATCACTTGCCAGAAGTCACCCACGGAGGCCCCCTTCCCCACCATCTATCCTCCTGAATATCACCTCAGGTTCACTTCTCAATATGTCCTACCTTCCTTTTCTGTTCAGAGAGTTGTTGCTATTCTTTTCTTCCATCTCCTGTTGAGTTCATAGGTGTTCAGAATTTTTTGATCCCTATCCACCTGAATTCTTGGGACCAGATGAAATCCAGGTCTCCTACTCCTCTGCCATCTTAGCTCTTTTATTTCTCTTAAATATTAGTTTGAATCCTATAAAATTGTTTTTTATAGGGAGGTGAAAAATTTACATTGAACATTGACATTTCCATTGACAGTGATTCAACTTAAAACCATACGCCAAGGAGCAAGCTAATAATTGTGAATGTTGAAAATGTGCTATATAGGAATTCTGATATTAATTATAGGAATAAGTTTTGAATCAGTGATTTTGGAGAATACTATACTTGAGAAATATCTGCCCATATGAAACTCAAGGATTATTTGGATGGAAAACTTGAAAATAATTATTATTGTAGTAATATGTTGATTGAAAATTTTCCTCGTGTTCTGAAATTATGGCTAAGGCCCAAAGGAAGAAAGGTCATTTTCAAGAAAATGACCAACCAGCTCCCAAGATTTCACACGTGGCATTTACTATGCCATGTCTGATTCAACCTAACTATCCTATAAATCTCCTTTCTGTATATATTGAAGACAAGGGTGGGAGAGATAATTGAATGATCATCTTTGTGGTGAGCGGTTCAAATATGATGAAGAAACTACGAATGAATGATTCCCCCTGCCAAAACCAAGTGAGAGGAAGTACTCACAAAAATTGGAGGAAGTATCTAAAAGAGGAGTGGGATGGCATTTTTCTTCCTGGATTGGGCATCTAATTAGGCATTATACATGTTCATATTTTTGTGTGTGTTACTGAACAAACAGGAGAATTGGAGAGAGGTGGGCTGAAAAAAGGAGTGGCAGTGCTCCTGATGTTTCATGCTTCGGCCTATCAAGAATTTGTGAAATTCCTGTAAATTGAGTGTTTACTGTGGAAGGTTACCAGGCTTTAGTCATTTCCGAGAGGCTTTCAGCAATAAATGTTGCACAATGGACTATCAGTCGTAATTTATGAGTAGAGGTATAAGAGATTGATTTTAGGATAATACTACCCATTTTAAGTCTTGCTACCCATAAGTTCACAGGTTTCGGGATGTCATCTCAATAAACCACTGTCCCTTTTAAAAACCTACCTCCTTCAAGTGTATTTGGTAATTTTCTCCTATGTTTTGTTTTTGCTTTTCTTTTCATTCAGTGAATTGCATGTTCATGTATGTATGAAGTTTTTGTTTGGCCACCTTGCCTCCCCAATACAAAGATAGAGGTTATCATTATTAATCATGATCCTATTTTGCAATTTCAATAAAATACCAATGTCAGTCATTTATTAACAATATTTGTTGAATATGTACTGTTATATTTTTTCATCACTAAGTAAACATGGCAAGTAAATATGAGCTCAGGAAATAAATATAACTGAAGACTTACTCTTCAGTGTTAGGCTTTCATTTTTACTTTTATATGGAAATAATAGTGTTCAGCATCATGCACATTTATTCTGCTTTTAGTAGCATTTACTGTTTCTCTGCAGCTGGTAGCCAGGCCTTTGATTTTCACTATAATCCCAAATAAGTCCACTGACATTTAAATACTGTAGATACATCTAACACATGGAAATTCAGAATATTTTTCTAGCTTGGGAATTAAAGACATCCAGCAGTAATTAAGGCATTTGATTTAGTTTTGACCTGATGGTTTTGTTTCTTATAATTTATCATGTTCAATTCTGAAAGAGGTATCTTAAATAACTCCTTAAAGGGCATTGAAAATATTTCAGGGATTTAAAGGATTCAGTGAATTTTTCTGGAAAGATTAACATTTAACATTTAGAATATGAAGTAGTGTAAATTTGCAAACAATAATTAGGAATGGCTGACAGTTGATCCTTTTTAATTCTTTGATCAAGTAATAATAATAAATGACTACATATTGGGAAATATTTAGGTTGTATATATGTACATATATAGAACATATATAAATGCACATGTATGTATAGTATCTACATACATATAAAGTGAATTGTGAACATGCTTGCAATGTATCTCTATCTTAAAATGGTTGCAATAACTCTAATAAATTTTGAATTGAATCTATTTTACTCAAGAACCTAGATAGATTTACATGAACACCTTAATTAGCCATCACTCTTGAGCAGAAAATTGTATTGGGAAATTTAATTAACAGAAGATTTCACATAAGAAACCTGAAGTTGAAAATTCCCTTTTCTCATAAAACCTCAGTCAGTGTTTAAAATGATTCTCTTATTACGAGTAGTAGGAGAGAAAGTTACCTTCCAGTTTCTAGACTTACAGTGGCTACAGTGCTGGTGCTTGTGGGTGGGCCCATACTTTCATCTGCAGTGGGTTATTAAAAACATGTTTGAAAATAAAGCAATAAAATTACATAGTATATTTGAGAGTTCTGTTCATAGATAAAACATATTTTAAAATCTCATATTCTTCCTCTGAAGATGCTGCCTTCCTTTTACCTTGGCAACCCAGGTGAGAGGTAATGACTGTGGTGATCAATGAGTGATCTGTTGCAACTGATACTGGAGACTTTTAGCGAGGTATTTCCCTTTCTGTATTACTGTATTGCTTTTCCCCACCAGTGACCATGCAAACTCTTACTCCTTAGGGGTTAAGGAAACATAGGCAATCCCAGTCATTAAGGGGTTGGTGTGGTAAAGTAAGTTGAGTTTGGATGAGTCTTGAATAAGAGCCCAGCATGATCAAGAAAGTTCTAAGTTGTCAGGAAGCTTCAGAGAGTTGCTTCATCAAACTGGAGAATGGAATGGGGAGGAAAGGGGAAAGGGATGTAAATCTGGGAGAAAAAAATGTCATCATCATTCATCTCAGTAATGTGATGCATGAAATGTATGTGTATTACAATAGGCAAATCTGACTATATGATGGCTAAATATGACATTTGAATGTTGTGTCTATATCTTACTAATACCGTTGCTTCTATTACGTTGCCAGTGTTTGTAGAACCCAAAGATGTTACAGTCTTTGGGAAAAAAAATTCTGTCCTTTTTTCACTTGCACTGTTCACCTACTAGAAAAATGGAGACTTAAGTGATAGAAATATAAAAGGCTTTTTCATTATTTTTTTTCTTCTAGATGTTCAAACCTTTTTTCTTCACTATTGTCTTGGCAAAAGTAATGTTATTCTAAGACCTTGAGATTTATGTATGCGGACTTCTGTATAGTACTTCATTGTACCAGTCTTACTTAACTCAAGAGAGAGTAGGTATGGCAAAAACTCTTGTTAAATTTTTTGCATCCTCTGAATTACCTGAATATCTAACTCCTGGATTATTTACCTTAAAGAGGCAAGACCACATCAAGTGATTTGTCTTTGTGGACACACATAAATTTAAGTATTGCTGATCAACGTCATCTGATGGTAAGAGAAAGAAAAATTTTCAGTAGAGGATCTTTCTAAATGGAAGAGTCAAGGACTGAAAGATAAAAATATGTTTCAAACTTTATAATTAAGATAGTTGTTCACAGAGAATTGTGCCTTAACCTCCACAAGAGAAATAAAGGAGATTAGTGTAGCACTGCTTTGACATTGAATTAAGAACTATTGGAAGGAGAGAAAACCAGAAGACCTAAAGGGTCTAAGGAAAAAAAAAAAATTCCATGAAGAATCTCAATATGTGTTTAAATTTAAACCAGAAATTTTAAAATAGCAAGAATTAGAAAATAATTTAAGATGAAGAAAGAGATGATTATGATGAAAATGATTAAGAGAATAAGCAAGGACCTTCAAATATAAATAATTGAAAGAATAAGCAGTGTAAAACTAAAAAACAACATTAAAATTGTGCTGATATGAGAGTATGATTTTACAGTTTAGATATGCATATAATTAACAAGGTAATAGTATAGTGACTTAGTTAAACCTCTTTAAAGGGTTATCTTAAGTAGTTTATTTCCCAAACTGGTTAGTATGATGAATGTGGTTTGAGAGACTCTAATCAGTTACTTTAACACAAGTCTCCATACTCTACCTTTCCAAAGAAATGCTACTTTTTACTTCACCTTTGCATTTTTTGCATGTGATTTTTCTGCTTATTTGCCTTTGATGTATTAACTTTGTCTTTAAGATTGTTGGAGCAAACACTACAATAAATCAGAAAAATCTTCATTTTTTATTCTGTTAGAACTTGTTTCTAGTCATATGCTGTAACTGGAATTTGAGCTATTGCAGAATTAGCCAGAGAAGAAGAGTGATAATTTGGAAATGGTTGTCTGATCAGGCTACAAGTTACGATAGAAGCAGTGACCTGAGTTACAGGCAAGCATGAGAGATAAATCACCCACCAGCAAATTGGCATACTTACAAATATGTTTCCACTCTACAAAATGCTCTGTTTTTTTCCAAGCATGGGACATACTGACAATTGTTAATATCCTATAAACGCCCCTAGCCAGATGTACCCAACTCTCCCTTGGGTCTACTGGGAAACATTTGACAAAATCTCCTCTCTGCCTCCTACTAGATCGGGTAATCTCCAATGTTCCATCTCCCAGCTCCATCTGTTTTCTCATACACCCTCATCTGCAAATCTTTGCACACACCCTTTCTCCCTGAGTCCACTTTTCCGTGGCAGGTGGGCTTTTATTTCTGCTTTGCATAAGCCCCATAGCTCAGGGCAGCCTGCAAATTCCCATTTTTATACCCTGTCAGAATTCTAGATCAGAAGTTAACCTCACCTCTTTGAGGATAATAGTCCAGTCTCCTACAAAGCAGTTAGTATTGTTTCTGATGGCTGAATAATATTCCATTGTGTATATGTACCACAACTTCTTTATCCATTCATCTGCTGAAGGGCATCTCGGTTTCACAGTTTGGCTATTGTGGACATTGCTGCTATGAACATTATGGTGCATGTGCCCCTTCTTTTCACTATGTCTATATCTTTGGAGTAAATACCCAGGAGTGCAATTGCTGGGTCGTGAGGTAGCTCTATTCTTAACATCTTGAGGAACCTCCATACTGTTTTCCAGAGTGACTGTATCAACTTGCATTCCCACCAGCAGCGTAAGAGGGTTCCCCTTTCTCCACATCCTCGCCAACATTTGTTGTTTCCTGTTGTGTCAATTTTTGCCATTCTAACTGGTGTAAGATATCTTGTGGTTTTGATTTTTATTTCCCTGATGGGTAGTGATGTTGAACATTTTTTTCATGTGTCTGTTAGCCATTTCTGTGCCTTTTTTAGAGAAGTGTCTGTTCATGTCTTCTGCCCATTTTTTGAGTGGGTTATTAGTTTTTTGAATGTTGAGTTTGAGAAGTTCTTTATAGATCTTGGATATCAGCCCTTTATGTATGGAACTAGAGGGGATTATAAGTAAGTCAGAGAAAGACATTTATCATATGGTTTCACTCATTTGTGGAACATAAGCATTAGTATGGAGGACCATAGGGGAAGGGAGGGAAATCCAAAGGGGGAGAAATCAGAGACGAAGATGAACCATGAGAAATTATAGACCCTGAGAAACAATCTGAAGCTTTCAGAGGGGAGGAGAGTGGGGGGAGGGTTAACAGGGTGATGGGTATTGAGGAGGGCATGTGCTGTGATGAGCACTGAGTGTTATACTTAAGTAATGAATCACTGAACACTGCATCAAGGACTAATTATGTGACTAACTGAACATAATAAAAACAAAAAGAAAAAGCAGTTAGTAACATTCTAAGTAATTGGCAAACTGCATGGGATTTGGGAAATTGGGGAAAACTGTGAGGAATTATCCAGTCTCAGGAAACCTATAGCTCAGTGACAAAACATCAGGTTTCTGAGAAGATAAATAGAAGAGCAGATAGATACACTGACACTAAAGAGTGCGACAGAGCTCTATCTAGGAGAAAGAGCCCAGGGAGGTTGGCACAAGACTAGAGTAGTAACTGCCACAGAGAAACAGATCAATGTCCCATTTATTTGGGACTTGAAAGTCCAAAACAGAGTGCTTCCAGCAGAAACAATGGTATCTTGGTTCTTGTCCTGTAGGATGTGATGTCTGGTTATGATACCAGAAAAAACGATTTTAGAAAGTATAAAGCAACATGCTTTTAACATAAACCAAGAATTGACTTTTGCCAACCCTATTAGAAAAAAAATTTTCTTTTTCCTTTGCCTTGGGCTGATCTGAGAATTGGAAGTTTAAATTATTTAAGCAATAATTGCTCTATATTATAAACTGGAAATGGGGAATTCTGTCATTTTGAGAAGCAATAATTGCCACTCCTCCATTGCAATAACAGTGCTTGATAACCTGTTGGCATCTTGCATCAAACCCACCCAACTTAGATGCTCCTGTCTGTGTCACAGGGTTGAAAGGGTCAAAATTACATTTTCCTGATGCACTGACACTGACCTGCAATTCCAGCTTCTACTTTAGATTTTTCTCTCTCAAGCATTTCCCAAGAGGGAAAATGGGAGCTGTGGTTTCTCTGGCAGCATAGGGCAGGCTCGCAGCTCTGCTGGGCACCTGACCAGCCTCATTGCTCTAGAGTTGCAGCCGGCTGAGGACAGGGTGCCTGAGACTCCTAAGATCTCCTGCCCCTCAACCTTTTTTTTTTTTTTTTAAATCAAGTTTGTAAGTAAATTGTTTCCAGCATTAAATCCCTTCCCTTGCTTTTCCTTCCTAACTACAGGAAGGAGGAGCTCTCTTTGGAAGGCAGGTTTGAGGAACAAGTCCCTCCTGATTTTCCTTGAATCATATCTCTACACTGTATTTTTAATTTTTTAACGTAAATTTTCCAAATATTAGAACCACCAATAAGATAGATGTTTATATGTAGATCTGTCTCATAGAGAACTATCTCTATCTCATCTGTCTACTTACCTATTTCACTATTGGTGGTTCTAATATATGGAATATACTCATATGTACTTTAAATATGCATACATATTTATTTTCATTTTTTAAAAAATAATGATTTTAGATGGCTACTTTATGTATACCTACTAGTAACATTTTAGCTCTTAGTGTCAAAAGAAGAGCATGCTTATTTGGCTTCATCTATGTGAAAAATCATAATTTTGAAAAATGCTTTTCTCAATCTCTTTTCAGTCTTTACATTTTCATTGTAAACTTTCTAAACAGTATTTCTGGGCCCCTGGGTGGCTCAGTTGGTTAAGCATCTGCCTTTGGCTTAGGTTATGATCCCGGGGTCCTGGGATCGAGTCCCACCTCAGGCTCACTGCTCTGTGGGGACCCTGCTTCTCCCTCTGCCTCTGCCTCTCTCTGTCTCTCATGAATAAATAAATACAATCTAAAAAAAAATAAAATAAAAAAACAGTATTTCCCCCTACTGATATTTTTTTCTGTTAATAACATTGACCAATTAGAACTTTGACAGACTTGTGAATTAGCAGTTTTATGATCTTTGATAATTTTATTACAACTCTTCAGACCTTAATAATTATGTAACAATTCCAAGTTTACAAACAGTGATGAACTGATGAATTTTTAACTTAGAATTTAATTAATAAGGCAAGATGCTAAAAACTCTTCAAATTATTTATATATTTATTTTATGTCTGGGTACAATTGATTCCTCTATGTAAAAAATAATGTAAAAGGAAAGAAATGGCCTTTTGATAGGGATTTCATTGAATCTATAGATTGCTTTGGGTAGTGTGGACATTTTAATAAAATATTAATTCTTCCAGTCCAAGAGCATGGAATATCTTTCCATTTGTTTGAGTCATCTTTAATTTCTTTCATCATTGCTTTATAGTTTTAGAGTACAGGTCTTTTGCCTCCTTGGCTAAGATTATTCCCAAGTATTTTATTCTTTTTGGTATAATTGTAAATGGACTTGTTTTCTTAATTTCTCTTTCTGCTATTTCATTTTTAGCATATAGAAATGTACCAGATTTCTGTATATTAATTTTGTATTCTACAACTTTACTGAATTCATTTATTACTTCTAAAAGTTTTTTGGTGGAGTCTCCAGGGTTTTCTATGTATAATATCATGTCTGCTGCAAATATTGATGAGGATGAAGCATAGAGCATACGGAATATAATCAATGGTATCGTAATAGTGTTGTATGGTGACAAATGGTAGCTACACTTGTGGAGAGCATAGTGTAACATACAGAATTGTCAAATCAATATGTTTTACACCTGAATGTAACATTGTGTCTCAACTATACTCAAATAAGAAAAAAAAAGGCAAGAAATGGGGTAAAAGAAAGAGAATATATAAAAGATGTAAAGAGAGACACTGATGACTTAATATAGTTATTGAGTGTATTAATGATATGAATCATTCATATTTTTGTCAAGCCAAAATTAAAGGAAAGGCAACTCTCAAATGAAAGATTCCTCAAGAAAGAGAAAAATATTTTTCATTACTAATTGTGAGTATAATTTTATCACATTAATCTTATAATAGGCATATTGTATAATATTGAGCAGTTATTTCAACATTACTTTGATACCGTCTTCAACTTACTGTTCTTGTACTGACACTTAAGAAAGCTTGACACTACTAAGTGTTTCAGAGGCTCAACGCAGTTGCTTGCTCTCAATGAAATGTTCTTTATTAGCTTTTGACTTATTCTTAGAACCCTTATCTTTGACCTAGGTTTTTTAACCCCTTTATGTTGTCATTGGGGGATAGATAATTCTTTGTTGTGGGGGCTATCCTATGGATTGTAGGATGTTTAGCAGCACCCCTGATTTCTACTCACTTGATCTAGATGCCACTTGAATGCCCTTTCCTGTCTTGACAAGTAAACTGTCTTCAAACATTGTCAGATGTCCCTAAGGGTAAAATTTATTTGCGGTTGAGAACCACTGCTTTTGACTGTTGTCTCATATCATAGACTCAGCAACTCCAGCTATATGGATGCAATACAAAACTATATATTCTTTGCATATTCATACCCAGCATGGTCTGTGATAGTTTAGTCATGCTAAGATCATTGCCTAACATTGAATCTTCTCTTAGAAGACTATCTGATTTTTTTAGGGTGTGTGGGTGGCTCAGTTGGCTAAGTGTCTGCCTTTGGGTCAGGTCATGATCCCAGGGTCCCGGGATGGAGTCCTGCCTTGGGCTCCCTGCTCAGTGGGGAGTCTGCTTCTCCCTCTCCTTGTCCCTCCCCTTGCTTGTGCTCTCTCATGCTCTCTTTCTCTCAAATAAATAAATCAATCTTGAAAAGACTACCTGATTTTTTAAAATGTCTGCATTCTAATGCATTTTATCTAATTAGAACCAGAAGTGGGGAATCATTTGACAAACAGTAATTAAAATTAATTTTAAGAGATAGGGCTAATGTGATAATTTAAAGGTAAATATTAATCCAGATATATGAAGCTGATCAACATCTAAATGTTTTATAATTATCAGTGTCATCTTCATGATGGCGTGCATATGAATGAACTTTTCTTTTGAATCACTTTTCAGGGTCAGTCATCGAATTCATCTCTGAAAGTATGTATTTTGTTACCCACAGGAAAAAACCTCAAAAAATCAGTCCCACTTTGTAATTGCTAACTGTAAACAGATAATTCATTTAAAAATATTATCCTTCCGGGACACCTGGGTGGCTCAGTTGGTTGAGCATCTGACTCTTGTTTTTGGCTCAGGTCGTGATCTCATGGGTCGTGATCTCATGGGTGGTGGGATGTAGCCCTGAGGGGGTTTTGCTCAGCAGGGAGTCTGCTTGAAGATTCTCTCCCTCTGCCCCTACCCCACTCACTTGGGCTCTCTCTTTCTCTCTCAAATAAATAAGTAAATCTTAAAAAAAAAAAACCCACAAAACCCTCATCCTTCAGTCTCCAGATATGAATTAAGGTTTCAATATTTCTCACCTGAGAGAAATATTCTGAGGATTCTAAAAATGATTCAGAAATGCTTTGCAATACTCAAGTGTATGAGACCAGATCTTAAGAGTGAGTTATACCTTACCAGATATCAAATATTTAATTTTGAGAAAACTGTGACCAAGGCAAAATTGTTGATGTGCAGTTAGTTTAGAGAGGTGTCAAGCCTCTAGTCTTTTGGCAAAGCATTCAGTACACTGAGTTTGTGCTCACATTTTTCTAGATTTATACACGACACCTTGTGGTGGTACCTGCAAGTTATATTATTTCCAGTTCACTTGGCTGTGTATGTTTTATTAAATTTAATTTCCACTGTATCATCTTATATTTGTATCACAATTGGTGATATTTTGTATAAGAAAATCACTGTACCCTCCTAGTTTCTAGCACTGCCATTCCACACATACTTGAGTCACTGGAATTTGTTCTCTGGTACTGTCATCCAGCAAACTTTTATTGAGCCAATACTCTAGAGTAAGATCTTTGCACTGAAAAAATATATTGACATGGTATGCAAATGAAATTAATGAACCTTTTAGAATATGGAAATCCATATATTTGCATATGTTTCAGCCACAGTAGCGTGTATTTTAAATAATATTGTGCAAGAGATTGGACAAGTGGTACAGTTTATGTTGAAGGACCTTGAGAGCTCAGCTCTAAAACTTTCCTTCAGTAATAAGTAATAGGCTTCACATTCCATGAGAAATAATGAAGAGTATATTCACAGTGCTATTAATAAGACATTTATTATAAGGCAAGAAATTTTTGCATGTATTCAAATCTTGCCTATTAACATTTCCTACATAAACCTTTAACATTTAAATTGCCCTAGTGTTACGCAAATCACTGTAAGTTAAAATGCTGTTTGAGTTTCCTTTATTTAATTTCATAAATAAGATCTATCAACTATAAAAGTGTATTTGAAGAATTTTTATTAAGTGTATTTAATTAAGTATTTAGTGTTAATTTGATAAAATTGATGTTCTCTAATACCGTCTTTTATGATCCCCCCTTCTGGAGTTTGATCACTATGATAGGTTTTCTTCTCCTTTAGGGAACTCCCTGCATCATTTAAACAACTTTTCCTCCTCCAAACAACTCCCTGCATCCTTCTCTTCACCCACACACTTCTGCTGTTATAAAATATGTCACAAGGAATTGTTAATTTTGACATAATGTATAAAGCACAGAAAGAGCCAGGGCATAAATAATAAGTTGAGATTTAGAGAAAGTCAGATAGATGTAAAATTAGGGTGAACAGATAATTTATTATCCAAAGTGGTTACTTTAGAAACTGAAAAAGGATGCTTTTAATAATGACAGTAGTATAACAGGCATAAAACCCATTGTAAAACATCCTTCTCATTGCCATTGACTATGAGAGTTTGAATGCAGGATACTTTTGGGTGTGCTTGGAATTTGGTAGCGTTTTCAATTGTTACAATATTCTGCAGATTTAAAGCTTGTTTTTTTCATACTATATTCTGTTAATCCTCTCTTTGGCCTAATATTAAATGTTTGCTATATGTGTAATGGCTTTCCAATATGATATATTTTCCCACATTTGCTGATTCATTTATCACGCTAATTAAAATATAATACCCAGACCTACACACACACACACACACCCTGTACATAATTCTAGGATCTTATGTCAAATAGGGTAAATGATACTATTTATCTTAACTTGAATCTTTTTTTTTCTTACTAGCACAGTTAATAGCTCATGATGGAAATTATTCACTTAACAGATTAGATTTAAAGCACAGCTTTGCTCACTAACCCATCTATCTGTAGAGGTTGCTATATTCCCAAGAATAGCAAATTAGTTTTGAAAGTGACTGACATTCCACTTAAAGTTATGCAAACCCAGAAATTAGTGATTTGAGCAAAAATATATTCCATATTATTTAATAATATTTTGTAAGAATCACTGTCCCTTATTTTTTCTCTCTTTTATGCCAATTATATTCTTTTTTAATTTTTATTTTATTTTTTATTATTGTGTTATGTTAATCACCATACATTACATCATTAGTTTTTGATGTAGTGTTCCATGATTCATTGTTTGCATATAACACCCAGTGCTCCATGCAGTATGTGCCCTCTTTAATACTCATCACCAGGCTAACCCATCCCCCAACCCTCCTCCCCTCTAGAACTCTCAGTTTGTTTCTCAGAGTCCATAGTCTCTCATGGTTCGTCTCCCTCTCCGATTCCCCCCCCTTCATTTTTCTCTTCCTGCTATCTTCTTCTTTTTTAACATATAATGTATTATTTGTTTCAGAGGTACAGGTCTGTGATTCATCTTTCTCTCTTTAAAATTTTTTTTTGTTTTCTTTTCCTTTTCTGCATTGTGTATGTCCTTCTTCATTTTCTTCATTTTAGTTTTTATTGAATATAGCATTTTTCCTTATAAGAGTAGACTTCAAGAAATATTTTTTTATATATATTTTTATAAAGATTTATTTATTTTTAGAGAAAGAGAGTGTGAGTGAGGGTGAGGGGCAGAGAGAGAGGGGGAGAGAGAGAAACTCAAGCAGACTCCCCGCTGAGCATGGAGCCCAACATGGGACTTGATCTCAAGACCCTGAGATCATGACCTGAGATGAAATCAAGACCTGCACGCTCAACTGACTGAGCCACCCATGTGCCCCAATTATTTTTCATATAAATTGAAGGAGCATTTTATTTTTAAGCCATTTATACTTAATATAGTTACTAATGTACTTAAGTTTAAATCTGCCATTGTGCTTTTCTTTTATATCTGTTCTATTTTACTATATTATTTTCACTTCTTTAAGTTAATTCGAAAATTCCTTTTTCTCCTCCATTAACTTTCTTGTTATTTATTTCATTAGAATTTTATACTAGTATCACAGAAATTACAACATGTAACATTAAGTACTTAAAATCTATCATAAATTCTATGAGTTTCCTAAAATTTTAAATTTATTCACTGCCTCTTGACATCTAAGTTACTATTGCTATGTGTTTTAATTATATTTTAAATCACACATATCATTATAGTTGTGTGTATATATGATATTCATTTAGATTTCTTTGAATATTTACTCTTTGCTTCTCTTTCCTAATATATCACCATGCTTTTCTCTTGGATCCTTTTTCTTCTGCCTGAAAATCACTCTTTAGCACTTCCTTTGGTTTTAGCATATAGGTAATGAATTTCCTCAGTTTTTGTTTGTCTAAAAATATCTTTGTTTTGTTGCCATTTTATTTATTTATTTTTAATTAGTTATTTATTTTATTTGAGAGAGAGTGAGAGAGAGTGTGTGCAAGTGGAGGGGAGGTCCAGAGGGAGAGGGAGAGGTAGAGAATCTTAAGCAGACTCCCTGCTGAATGCAGAGCCGGACTTGGGGGTCTCAATCTCATGACCCTGAGATCATGACCTGAGCCAAAATCAAGAGTTTGACACTTAACTGACTGAATCACCCAGGCACCCCCTGTTGCCATTTTTAAAGAATATTTTCACTTGACATACACTTAGAGGTTGACAGTCATTTTTCTAGCATTTGTTTGAGAGTTTATCTCTTTTTAGTTTCCTTTAACCCTTTGGATTATAGCATTCTGGAATTTGTGGCTGAAAGTCTGAGGTCCTTGCCAGTCGCCCTCTTCCTCAGAGGACCCTGAAATCAAAATATTTTCTCAGGTCTGTGAGATGATCTAAAGGTCTTTTTATGTTCTCAGTGTTTAAGCTTCCATTTTCTTTGCAACTTCTCAGTCTCTCAATTTCACAAGTATAAAAGCTACACCAAATTAAATTAAATTTTACTTGGGCCTCCCTTATTTCTAGGATCTTGGTCCTCAAAATCCTGGTTGATTTGGAGTTTCCCAGCATCTTCAAACAGTTGATTTTCTCTTATTTAAATTTTTTTTTCAAACTTCTCTAGTTGAACTAGATGGAAGAGATGTTTTGAAACAAGCTATTCCACTGTTATCAGTCACTCTGGATGACAACGGAAATCATTCAAACAAACAATTCATTGTGTTTAGCTTTTACTTGTAAACACTCAAGATTTTTTCTTTTTCATTAATTGGTAGCAATAACTCTATTAACCGTTATTGGCATATGACATATAATACCTGTAAGACTTCACTGAATCCATTACCCAGTCTCCATATAAAGTTTTATCAAAAATTATTCACATTTGGGGTGCCTGGGTGGCTCAGTCAGTTGAGTGTCCGACTCGATTTGGGCTCAGATCATGATCTCAGGGTCATGAGATCCAGCCCCACATTAGACTCCATGTTCAGCAGGGAGTCTGCTGGAGATTCTTTCCTCTCCCCCTTGCTCTTCCCTTCCCCCTGCTCTATCTCTAAAATAAATAAGTAAATCTTTAAAAATTTATTCATTTTTAAATAATACTGGTATCTTATTTGTTTAATTTTATAAGCATTAAAAGTGAAGTTGGGTCACCCAATTGTTACTGAAAGACCTGTCTTTCTTTTTGTTTAAACATGTATTACAGATATAGCATTTTAAAATAACATCTGGAATGATTATTAGAAGGTTAATATTGCTAATATTATTTAATTTCTCATGAAGTCTTCTGCTTTCTTTTTTCTTTACATTGATGCATATATAAATAGTTATTGTGCCCCCAACTTAGAAAACATAAATAAGTAAAGTTATGATGTAATATGTTGTCCTGTTGTTAATTGAATTTAATACTATTTTCCTGAATCTTGAAAGAGGAAACTATAAATCCATATATAACTTTGACCCTGACTGTTCTGTGCTAGTTGGATATTGTGTGAAGCACAGGAGCTAAAAAAATGCACAGTGAATGATCCTTGTTCCTATAGAATGTTATTTTCCATCTTTTATGTTAGGGTCTTTTTGAGAAGTATTGTGGTTTTTAACTCAGGAAAGAATTTTTGAGTCCACCAAGTACTGAGCTACATGTTGTAGCACTTAACATCAAAATGTTTGAAATGCATAAAAAATTATGATAGACTTTTAGTTGATAATGCATGTTGTAATTTCTGTGATACTAGTATATCATTCTAAGTATAAAATTCTAAAGAAATAATCAGAGGCCTTATGGTATAACTAAATGAACTAGTCCTGAATACTGCCTAATTTCCAGTCCCCACAAAATATAGTAAAATAAAAAAAGTTATATTTCAGAAGGCTTGACCATAGAATCTTAACAGAGAAGAGCTACATGGTATAGAAGAAATAAGGAGAATAATCATTACACTTGATCTCTTGGAACTTGTAATCAAGAATGGAAGGGGGATGGGATGCCTGGGTGGCTCAGTCAGTTAAGAATCTGCTTTTGGCTCAGGTCATGATACTGGGGTCCTGGGATCGAGTTCCACGTCAGTCTCCCTGCTCAGTGGGGAGTCTGCTTTTCTCTCTGCCTGCCACTGCCCCTGCTTGTGCTCTTTTTCTCTCACTCTCTCTCTGAAAAATGAATAAAATCTTTAAAAAAAGAATGGAAGGGGGAAACCATCTATTTTATATTTTGGTTTCTTGAGGGATGAAATCAAAATTAAATACTTTAGTGGGATCATATATTTATTTAACATTGAGTAAACATTATTTATTTATTTAAAATATTTTATTTGAGAGACAGAGAATGAGAGAGAGAGTGCAAATGAGAGGGGGGAGGGTCAGAGGGAGAAGCAGACTCCCTGCTGAGCAGGGGGGACGATGCGGGACTCGATCCAGGGACTCCAGGATCATGACCTGAGCCGAAGGCAGTCGCTTAACCAACTGAGCCACCCAGGCGCCCGAGTAAACATTATTTAATCAAAAGGATTTTCCAAATGACATTTAGAGATCGCATAGCCAATCTTCATTTTAATAGATAGCTAACCTGAGGTAAGACTGGTTATGCCACAGAGGATATAAAGGTGTTAGCACAATTCTTATATTAACCATCTATTTTTTTTCTGCTTAAAATATATTTTATTCTTTTTTTAATAATTTTTTATTGTTATGTTAATCACCACACATTACATCATTAGTTTTTGATGTGTTCCATGATTCATTGTTTGTGCATAACACCCAGTGCTCCACGCAGAACGTGCCCTCTTTAATACCCATCACCAGGCTAACCCATCCCCCCAACCCCCTCCCCTCTAGAACCCTCAGTTTGTTTGTCAGAGTCCATCATCTCTAATGGTTCGTCACCCCCTCCGACTTATTCCACTTCATCCTTCCCCTCCTGCTATCTTCTTCTTCTTTTTTTTTCTTAACATATATTGCATTATTTGTTTCAGAAGTACAGATCCGTGATTCATCAGTCTCGTACAATTCACAGTGCTCACCATAGCACATACCCTCCGCAACGTCTATCACCCAGCCACCCAATCCCTCCCACCCCCCACCACTCCAGCAACACTCAGTTTGTTTCTTGAGATTAAGAATTCCTCATATCAGTGAGGTCATGTGATACATGTCTTTCTCTGATTGACTTATTTCACTCAGCATAACACCCTCCAGTTCCATCCACGTCGTTGCAAATGGCAAGATCTCATTCCTTTTGATGGCTGCATAATATTCCATTGTGTATATATACCACCTCTTCTTTATCCATTCATCTGTCGATGGACATCTTGGCTCTTTCCACAGTTTGGCTATTGTGGACATTGCTGCTATAAACACTGGGGAGCACATACCCCTTCGGATCCCTACATTTGTATCTTTGTGGTAAATACCCAGTAGTGCAATTGCTGGATCATATGGTAGCTCTATTTTCAACTGTTTGAGGAACCTCCATACTGTTTTCCAGAGTGGCTGCACCAGTTTGCATTCCCACCAACAGTGTAGGAGGGTTCCCCTTTCTCTACATCCCCGCCAACATCTGTCGTTTCCTGACTTGTTAATTTTAGCCATTCTGATGGGTATGAGGTGGTATCTCATTGAGATAACCATCTATTTTAAGGAATGAGAATCTCATCTCAGATCTTACAAGTCTTCTTTCATTTTTCACTATAGTATGTTATGTAAAACAAAACAATAATAATCAGATCAGCTCGAAAGGTACAAATATATACTACATATACTATCACATAAAAGCAAAAATGTATGCACATGCTACAATTTCAGCTGTGTAATAGAAATCTACCTGAAAACAACCTAAAGGTGTATCAGCATTAGTTGTTAAAATAAAAATTACATAAATTATTATAGCAACCAAAAATGGAATAGTCTTTAGCTATCAAAAAGAATCAGGCATAACTGCAAACACAATTTAGAAAAGAAATATAGTTATGCTTTAGTGGACAAAAGGTCAATTAAATAATGCTATATGAGATATCCTCTCATTTATGCACATGCACACACGTGTATATATACATGTACGTTTGTGAATAATGTGTAGAACTTTTCATAATAATTTAGTGATACTGGTAAAACTGTTCAGTGAGAATGAAGCCTGGAATGGGTGGGAGAATTATTTTTCTTTATATATGCTTTTCCCTGTTTATATTTTTTATGTGCCTTTTAAAAATAAATTTAGGGAGTGGGTGTGGGGAAAGAGTTTATCTAAATAACACAAAACCCCACTAAGACACACATGGAATTCCTTAATTGCAGCACATGGAGAAATAGAAGAAAAAAGAGATTAACATTGCATTGGTATTCTAGACATTGATTCACATGACAGTTTATTTAGGATGCTTAACATTAGAAAAAAATACAAAGAAATACTCTAAGTTTATTAAGCCATTGAGTTTACTGCTATATTTTACAGTATTTAAATAAAATCATCATGATCATGGAGAGGTGTTTTAAAATGGTAGTTTAGTTTTGTGACTTTTAAAAATTTGTTAGTAACAATGACCATTCTCTACCCTTTCTGGTAGAAAGGTACATATAAATCTTCAGAAATTGAGGCTTATGCTCTAAATTGAATTATTTTCTTTTTCTTTTTTTATTTTGAAATAAAACTGCAACTTTTATCCATTATCTTTATGATCAACAGAGCACATTTCCATATTTTTAGGTTTGGCAAGAGGCATTTTATAGGTGAGAATATTGAGGACATCAGAGCTAAAGTGACAGCAAAAGCTCAGTACCATGACTTTGATATCAGTGAACCTCTGGTATAACTGAATGAGCTAGTCCTAAGTAGTGCCTAATTTCCAGTTGTCCCAGTAATTATAAAACTGAGATTATATGTTAGAATGCTTGCCTGTAGAATCTTAGCAGAGAAGAGCTGATCTGGTGTCTTCCTTTCCTTTGAGAATAAATTCCTTATGTACATATATGAAATCAATTCATGGTATGGGTTCTTTTTTGAGAGAAGGTAATGATAACAAATTGAAGTGCCATTCCATCATCAACTGCCCTGAAACCAAAATTAATAATTTACCTTTTAATTTATTTTCCTATACTACTGTTTTTATTTTTCCTTTTCATTCCTGGAAATATTTCCTTTTCTCTTCAGCCAGATTTCAGTTTCGCTCTGCACGTTTGATATCATTCATATTTTTAAAAACAGGTCCTAGTCTATCAACAAGATATTGATTACAGGGTTAGTGTGAAAAATCTACAAATTAGAAGTGTGCTGTGTACTGTGATAGTGTGTTAATACACAAATATATTACAGAGGTGGAGGGTCATTAAGAAAATATATTTGCTATAGGGAAATGAATTGCAAGGAGAAAACATGATTTTCAGTTGTCAGTAAATCTCTCAATGTGTAAATATTTTTACCTCCATTCATTATTTATTCATTTCTTCATTCAACAAACAATAAGTGAGCCCTACTGGGGGTCGAGCACTGAGTCAGGCATTTGCTGTTCCACTTCTTGCTGTTGGTGGTTTTTATAGGGTATTTTCTATCTGTATATGAATCCTAAAATGTATTAGTTTTAACAGAAGAAGAATCAGATAATCTTAGAAAATGTTCCCAGTATGTGGCCATTTAAGCTTTTTGTTTGTTTTTAGTATATGGTATAGATTATTTTTAAGTCCTTATTTATTTTTTAATCTTTACATAATTAACAACTAAGAATTTCTGGACAGGATTGCTCTGATGCACAATACTGTGTTTAGGGTAAAATTATTTTCTGGAAAAAGTGCAAGGGCATTGTGGTACAGTGTATGACAATAGTGCATGTTTGGATACAACTTTCTTCCATATTAATCTCCCCTTTGGGAGTTACTTCCTTCAGATATCAGTGAATTTGCAACTTAGGAAACAATATATTTACAGTTATTTTGTATTCATTCCATTTGAAATAGCCAGACAGCACTAGACAATAGAACAAATGACTTTAATACTATAGCAATTTTATTAAATATCTTAGTTTTGAATATTACATTATTATATATTGTTCTCTCCCATATGAAGACACTCTGTTTTGGTTTGTAACTCTATTTCCTCATGATGAAAAGCTGTTTTTACTTCCCATCTGTATGATTCACTCTCGTCTTCTTCAGGTGTGTGCTCAAATATCAGTGAGGCTTTTCTTGGCCATCCAATCCGAAATGGCATTCATACCAAGATGGCACTGCTGGGATGCCTGTGTGGCTCAGTCAGTTAAGCATCCGACTCTTGATTTCAGCTCAGGTCATAATCTCAGGGTTGTGAGATTGAGCCCCATGTCAGACTCTGCGCTGGGCTTGGAGTTTGCTTTAGATTCTCTGTCTCCCTCTCTGAAAAAAAAAAAAGAATGAAAAGGATGGCACTGCTTATTCTCCTTCTCTGTTTTATTATTCTCCATAATGTATTTTTCCATTTGACATATTATTACTATTTACTGTATATCCACTGGAAAATAAATTCAATGAATTCAGAGATGTACATCTCTTTTGTTCAAAATCTCTGTGTGTAGCAGTAAAACTGTACCTGGCAAATAGTAGAATGCTGTGTTCTGCAGGAACCTAAAGTTAATTCCATCTTTTCAATTACATAGAGATGCATTGGATATATTTGTTCAAAATAGTGGAGTTTGAAATCCTCAATATCAAGAATTCTCTTTGTGGTCCATGCATCTTATATCAAGTTGAAAAAAGGAGAGGGCATAGGAATTTTGCTTATAAGCCGGGATGGAAAGTATTCCCTGTCTCCTCTTTATTTGGTGATTTTAGAAACTTCTTTGTGAGGTGAGGTGACAAAAATACTCTATCGTTCCTGTCCTAGTTAGTAGGGAATTTTTTTTTGTCTTAAAGCTAAATATTTTATTCCCACTCATCAGTAGACGTGCTTTATCCTGACCTAGACTGTATGAATGATTCTCCATACCTCCAGACCTCCTTTTTCCCTGATTACATTTTTTTCTTCCTTTCTGAGGAAGACCTTTATAGGATCCCAAAGACCCAGGAGATTGAAAGACTGCTAGAGAATACAGGGAGACTGGAGGAGTGATATAGAAACTTGGCACTGGACCTGAAGCCAGATCTCGGGGTTGAAATCTTGAATTTACTACTAATTAATTGTATGACTATGATCAGAGTTCAAGCAAACTTCTTGCCCATTCGTTTTTTTTTTTTTTTTTCATTTTTTAGAAGGGTAGTGATAGTATTTACTGCATGAGAATATTGTGACAATCAAATGATTATCATACTGTTTCTTTTCTCTTCCTCTCAGGAAAAATAGGCAACTCAATCTTTACAACAGGGGAACCATAAGAACTACAGAGAGTCATGTCCAATTCTGCATGCAGTTTGCAAAATAGATGAACTTACTTGTGGAAATTACTCAAAGAACATAAATCAAAAGAGCTTTGATAGGAAGTAATCACCAGTCAGGAGTGTTTTGCCCCAAGAGAATGGGTACAGTGAGAAGCAAAATGTTTCTGACTTTGTATTCTTTTAGGATGTCAGTCAATAGTGTATGCACCATAAGAAATAAATAGGATTGATTTAATGTTAGAGAGTGGTTAGGATCAGCAGGTGAACATACTAAGAGAATGTGGAACAATATCCTGAAGGCTGAGTGAGGAAATACTTTACATTTATGGGATGTGAATGTAAATACGTATTTCAGTTTCATCATATCTCAGTGTACATTAGTACCATGTCCACAGGCTAGTATTTTCAAAGTCCTGTTTACCGACTTTAAAGAGATACAATTTGTGAAATAAACATGTTTTCCCAAACATGTTGCTTGGTGATATGATGCTTCTCACCAGAATAAAAAGGCAGAGTGAAGATAAGTTACTAAGGATGAGGGAGGTTGAGAATAACCCTAAATATCAGGCCGGTGAAGGAAGAAATGGAAGAAGGTAAGTGTGTCATTCATCCTTTTGTTTCTAGTGCCTAGTATAATACCTGGAACATAGTAAAAATGCAGCAAATATTTTTGAATTAATATATACATTAGAAATGGTAAATTTCTTCGTAGTCATTTCTCAACATATTTGTATTATGGTATAAGAAATTAATTTATTATGATATTCATATATTCAGATTTTCCACTGCAGATAAAACTTTAATTATCATATTATTATATCAGAAATACTATTTTTTAATATTTTAAGCTGAAATACTTGCATTCCTAGTAATTTATGCTTGTTCCTCGTGACCTCAGTATTCTTCAGTTCAAGCCTGAGGAAGGTAGACATGCAGGTTGGGGGTTGGAAATAGGGTGTTCAAAGTGAGTATCTCCAACAAGCATTTTAATCTGCAAAGAACAATTTTTGAAAGTACAAACAATTAATTTTGAGACCACCACGCCTGGAAGATAGAGCAAAGAAGTTTTCAATAAGCCATACAGTAGACAGGTTGGCACTATTCTGACCCTAGGAAGAGATTAAATCCCCTTTTAAGATTGGAGGGAGGGGCCTCGTTGGAGAGGCACAGGGAGACAGGAATGTGGTATAGAAGCTAGCCTGCCTCCTTGCCAGCAGCCAGCACACCTGCTGCCTTGCTCCAAGTGCCCTGAATGAGGAGCGCATTGTAGAAACCCTCTGGTAGGGTAGGTGTGGTGTATACTGAGACTGATACTGATGTCCTCCCTGCTTCATATATGTGTCAATATAAATATATAAATTTGGTTATGATTTTCAGTTTCTCTTGGCAGCATTTTTTTTTTTACGTTTTTATTCCTTTACTTTTTTTCTTTTCTCTTTCCCTTCCTCAAACTTCTTTTCTCTTAGACAACTAAGTGTCTTTGAGTAGATCTATTTTTGGTTCCATTTTATAATATTACTCCTCTTTGGAAGTACTGGGATTTTCCTGGACCAGCTATTTCAGGAAGGTCCCGTGGTAGCAGATTTTACTTCATGATCTCATTATTGTGGGTGTGTCTTTTTCAGTTTTTTGTCTCCACAGCAAACTGAAAATGGCAGAGTTGGTAAAAATGCAGTTTTCTCTCTATACTAATACACAGCTAGTTTGCTTTCTACAAAAATGACTTGTCTGGGTGCTTATATTTTACCTGCCTCTTCAGACTTGCTGAATGGGGTCTGTGGAATTCATTGCTACAGCCCTGCCCTTTGGTTCCATTGTTAAAAATAAGGAATTGGTTTGGCCCATAGGATGTAGTTTCCATGATGAAATCCTAACTTTATGAGACCTATAATCATGAGCATCCTTATCTGTCTTCACTAAATGTGTCGGTCTTTCTTCATGTATTAAATTTGGTCTTATGGATGTATCAGAATTTCTTTGAAGATGGTATTTTTAAATCATTGATTCTCTTTGTTGACTTTGTGTGAAATCCAGGAGGAAATGAGGTATTTTATTTTTTTTCTTTTATAACTGCCATTTTAAAACTGGAACAATGAGACTAAGTTTAAACTTGTACATGGCAAAATGCCTTACGTGGGAACTTTTTTTCTTCTCAAAATGAATATAGAGATGATCAATAAGCAGTGTCCATTTGCAGCAATTTCTGCTATACTTTTGCTTACCAGTTGTATTATATAAATTTTGATTTCCTATGAAGATTAATAAATCTATGTTTAATAAAAGATGGTATGATTGGAAATGCTTAAACTGATGAGAAGCTCTGTATTATCTAAGGAAACATGTCTAACTAGTCTTCCTAGATCATACTAGTTGGTTAATCATAGGAACTTTACATATAGGGCATGATTTCTGCAGATTGTTGTCTCATATTAGCTTGTGAGTATCAAACTCATCTTAAGAATAGCATAATAGATCTACCTATTCCTTCAGGAAACTCTCCGTAGAAATCCTGGCTTTTGATCTGTTTGGAACTTAATATTTTCTTTCCCTGAAGAGCATTTTTTGCTTTACTTCTTTAATTATCACAGTATTTTACTTTATCTCTTTCATTGATTTAATTATTTCCTGTTTTTTTTTTTAAACATCCTTATGAGGCAATTTTCTTGTTTCTCTTTAAGACAGACTGATCTTATGGTAGACCAGTCTCTGTGGGAGAGTGAGTGGGCTACCACATGGTATATGAGGCATTTCTATGGGTCTTTACATAGGGAATGGAGGTATATTCCTCTTAAAGGGATATCTGTTTTTTGTTCATCATAATCATAGTAGCAGAAATGTGAGAAAGCAGGTTCTAGAGGGAGCATAACTCCTAAGAGGGCAAGGCCGATACCCTGCTCCAGTGAAGCTGACTAACCCCGGATATGATGATGGTATCTCCCACAGGAAACCAGAGGCTTGGGTAAATGCACAGGCTGCTGGAAATCCAGCCAGTTCCTTTCCGTCTGAAGAGGTGACTGAGTGACCACACTTTCTCTTGATTTGGTGCCTCCAAGTGTCCTGATTTGCTAGTCCTTCTGTGCCATGACAGAGAATGGTATAATTATGTATTTACTCTCTACTCCTGCCCCTCTGTATTTCATTCTCTAATTCTTTCTTTAAATAATTAGGTAATTATGCTCTTCATTTAACATTAATTGAACACCTGTTCTCTTCTAGGCATAATATTGGAGTAAAAAAAGAATACACCTTCCTCAGTTCATGGTTTGTTGGGAAGAAACATCTATAAATAAGTAATTATAGACTTGATTTTTAAGTGTTCTAATGGATACATGTGTGTGTGTTTCATCATAGAATAACTAGAAAACTAAAATAGTGTAATCACCATGATAGCTGGTGTTTTTAGTTAATAATTTGAAAACTACCTGAAGGTAGATTATAAAAAAGAGTTATGGCAGGAACAAAGTCACCTTGTTGTTGCCTTGGAGGTGTGATTGCTTTTCCTTTTGCAAGATCAAAATGTCAGCCTACCTATTGCTCAGGTAGCCACAACTGTCTTTATATCTGAAAAGGTCCAAACAACCTAAGAATCACCTTTACAGTGTGTGACTAAGAGCATGTTAACAATTGTAAAAATGTCATTATCTTGTGAACCCTAGAATGATAACCTTTCCCTCTTTTCCTCTCCTCCTTTTTTTTTTTTTTCTGATTTGGAAAGATTAGTAATGCAAAAAAGGTAGAAGAAAATATTGTTTAACAAAATTAAAACCTAAACTGGACACTGGAGGTATATTTACCATAAAGATTGATAGCTTTAAAACATAGAGTGCTTTATAAACCGGAAAGTAATTAGCACCTTAATTCTAATAAAATGCAAGAATAAAAATAATTAATAAGAAACAGAATGCAAATGACTAATAACCGTGAGACATAATAGTTAAGTTAATAAATAATTTGATAATGAAAAATTTAAAATGGGATATAATTTTCACATATCTAATTGTAAATTTATTTTAACCTGGATAGGCCTGATGTAGTGAGAGAAAATATACCATATTTGAGAATTAATATTGGTACAAGACTAAAGAATTAATTTCAGTATTACTGAAATGGAGAAAAACTACCTAAATAGTTGACAGTTTTGGAATGGTTACATAAGGTAGTACAATATGCATAAAATGATGATTAGAGCTCTTTATAAGTCATAAAATATTACTATTTTGTTTTGTTTTTATTTGAATGTAGTTAGTGCCCAATGTTACATTCATTGCAGGTATACAACATAGTGATCCAAAAGCTCTATCCATTTTTCTATGGCCATTACAAGTGTAGCTACCATCTATTAACCATGAAACCTATTAACAGAACCATGAAATATATTCTCTCCTCTGTATCTTCTATGCCCGTGATTTACTCCTTCCATAACTAGAAGCCTGTATCTCCCACTCCGCTTCACCCATTTTACATAGAGTATTTCTATTAATATCATATAGAAACTTTATTAGAAATAAAGCTGCCACAACTCTGGCAAATATAGAAAAATCTAAGCAAGAAAAGGCTACAAAAGTATATACCAGTAACTATATAAATGTTAAAAATTCTTTCTTAAAAAGAAATATGATAAAAAGTCCACCGTGGATTTTGGTGGCTAGCAGGTGTTTGGGTGATGTCTTTCGTACATTTAAAGTTTGTATTTTTTTGTGAAAAAGAATTTTAGAATAAAAATAAGATCAATGTATATATGTTTAGAGCTTATCTTCTGAGTTTGGCAGTAGCCCGTTTATAGGAAATGAGGATTTCAATTAAGTAATATAGGACACTTCAGTGACTGCCGGTGTGATGCGGTGTTGTGATGAAAATGGCAGGAAGTGAAATGTAGAAAGAGCATATGCTGTCAGCAGGGACAGTAGGGCCTTCTGGGCCAAACTTTGCCTGGTAGCTTCAGGCTTTCCACTATATACTAAGAAAACAAGTCATTCCTTGCCTGATGGTGAAAAGATCAGTTTTGAAATTAAGTTAGTCAAGTTCTTGATTTCAGTATCTGATACTGTTTCTGTGACTTTGTTAACGCAGTTGTTTTGTTATGTTCTCACTGAAGCCCTGGGGAACATGAAGTCCTTCCCTGATTTGAACTTTTCCCATTTTTCAACAAGGGTTCTTTTCCTTCCTGATTTCTAATAGATTTTTTCCCCCACTACTTCCATCAACCCTTTTTCAATTTTACTCTCCTTCTCTCTCTTTTTTATAGTAAGAACTAAAAATCAACTAAAGATTTATCTGCAGTATGATACCTGGAAAAATAAGGACCTACTTACAGGATACTGATGATATTGTTGTTCACAACATGTGCTAAATTTCTTAGGTGGTTGTTTTAAGGTGAAGGTTGAATAATTTATATTCACAGAAACTTAATTGAAAAGACAGCCATGTCCATTAACTTCCTATGTCCCACCAGCATGCCCACACTTTTCAGTTTTGTGAAATTTTTCAGAGAGTTTTCACTGTCCTTTTATCATTAAAACATATCTGGCTTACAGGTATCAGTTATAGCTTTATTAAAAGAGCAGCAGAACATTTCTTTTGGTTGTACAGCTTATTTTTCCAAATGAAATTGATGTTTTAAGAGAGAGATGTCCTTGAAAAAATAAAGTATTACATTTTTACCACATGGTCAAAATTCATCATTTTGATGAAATCATTTGTTCCTGTATCATAGAAAGAGACAAAAACCCCAAAGCCTCTAACCAGCTTTCTTTGCTCTCAAAAACCAAATCAAATTCCTGTGCTGCCAAAGCTCCAGTAAATACCCTTGCAATGGAGCGTGTCCTGAGTTCATTACTCTCCTGTTCTTGCCATGCCAGAGTGTAAAGAATGCTTTCCCATTTACATTTTCTTCTAGGGCTTGAGGGAAAAGGGTGCAAACATCACAACAATCACAGCAAAAAAAGATGATTTTAATATCTTGGTGACTTCTCCCTGAAACATTGTTGAAATACCTCTTGCCATGGTTCTCTGAGTAGCATTTCCCAGCTTGGGTCATGTGCGCCTCATCTTAGGGGAATGGGAGCCTCAAAAAGAAAACCGAAATAGCTCCCAGCCAGGGAGCTATAAGCATCTGCTTGAGAAGCTAAAAGAATGATAGATTTGGGCTTTGTTTCTGACCTTGCTTTCACAGTGTCTCTATATTTACATAGCTGAAGTGAGCACAGGGAGAGGATGTGCTGTCAAAGAGCATTTCTTTTATCCAGTATGTCAACCGTGGAAAGAAAGAAAAGACAACTTTCATCTAATAGCTAGTCAGGACCCAGAGCAGAAGGTGCATTCTCTGTTTGCTTTCCTTTTGCTTCCTGTGACTTGTGAGACACAGGGTGAATCAGCACTAGTTTGTACATTTATCAGAGATTCTGTAAACCATTAATCATTGGTTTTGGTGTGATTTAAGGCGTTTAGAATAAGTTGTTGAATACAAGTTATAGGGACTAATCACATCATTGCAAAAACATTTATTCAAACTGGAAGATAGTACAGTAGTAGAACATTTGTTTTTAAGTGGGGTATTTCCTGATTTGCTCTGGGCAGAGATAGTCTAGTATGTAGTTTATTTTCCTCCATAATGATGAATCATCTCCTTTTCTAACTTAGGTGGCAACACATCCTTTAGAAAGGGAACGTTTGGCTACTTCCTGAGTGCAAAAATGGAAGGGAAAATAAAAGTGATTGTTTGTATTAAAGTCAAAGGTAGGCTAGTGTAAAGTATTAGATCTGGAAGGTACTAAAAGGCAAATTCATCCAACTCCTCATTATGAAGATGAATAAACAGAGGCATAGGATATGTAAGTGTTTTGCTCAAGGGCATTGAGACAGTTGGGCTGGGCTGACATTGTGTTCTCCACAATACCAAGAATCGTACATTTATAGATTCTAGGCTTCTGGTTGCCTCCTTTTATTATCTAATAACAGCCTTCATTGCCATTAAGTTTATACTGGAAAATCCACAAATAATATCTCCTGCATTGTACTTTCTCTGGGCCAATTTCATTTTCATCTTTGATTCAGTGTTTAGTTTGTACTGTAGAAGAACATTAGAAGAACCCATTAGAGAGCAAGGCCATTTCTTTGGATAAGCTGTAGTAATAATGGCGAAAGGAGACTGTGGGCTGAGATAAAAGATTTCTTTATGAGCATGGATACCTTTATTACTTACAATGTATTCTACTATTTACTTGGAATAATTTGAATAAATGTAAGTAGTAACACACATCTGAAACATGTTTCTTTGGTTCCTAAATCTCATACTTATACAAATATGTGTACAACTAGATATTAAAACAGTATTGGGGTATAATGCTGTATTTTTACTCCTATATACTTAGTTTTGAAATGTGCTTTAAAAAACTAAAATAGCATTCTGGTTTCAGTGTAGGCATTAGAATGTGGAAAATGGAAAGAACATAGATTATCATTCAATAGTTAACTGAGTACCTGATTATTTCTTAAATACTGCATTAGTGTGTAATTACTACCTAGTTTTATATTAAAGTCCACATTACAAAGATTTGAACACTGGCACAATAACCTTGTTTTTCACCCAAATAAGTTGTTTCCTTACTGTCTGTTGGTGACTGAAATGTTGGGTGTATGAGGAACTCCATGCTTGATATGGTGAAATAACATCTGTATCTTTGATTTCCCAATTTAATCAAATTAATAGGATGTCATCATTTAATGATATGTTATACATGTTATTCCATTTCCTCACAGTCCTGTGCCTATAAAATTTTAGGATTTGTGGGAGTGTTACAATACCCCTTTTAACATTTGTCCCTGGATTCTTCTTATTTACAAATTAGTCCCTGTTCTGTCTACAAACTATAAGTCCGTGCTTCTCAGTGTGAGCTCATGTGTTCCTAGTCTGCTAAAGGCCGGTGTGTAGGGGAGGACGTACACAAGCAATATCTGGTCTTGCAAAGAGCCTGTAGGTCAAAGTACGCTTAGCATTGGTAAACCTGCTGTGACTAGCTAAAGAGTCTGCGAGTATCATAAAATATGTTAGTAGAAATTATTTCTACTTGCTGTGATAATAAAAGCTATGTGTAGCTAATGGCACAAGTTCTGCTAAGCAAACACAGATGTTTTTCATTTAAATAAATAGGAAAATAAATTACTTATTGCTTAATCAGTGCTAATGATTAGTGGCATAATCTTTCATGATATGGAACTCAGTGAAGAGATATTAAAGGATGGCTGTTGGTGAATCAGTTAGGAATAACTGCTTTAAACCTTTTTTTTCTTTTCTAATATTTGATCCAAAGAGGTCCCATATCTGTCACAGAACTGTCAAATCAGAAAAGGGGTAAATTGCATAATCAGGATCCATTTTATACTTGGCTCTGAAAGGCCACACAAAATAATATGCCTCAGTTACAACTATTATTTGTGTATGTAAAATCTCAAAGCAGAATCTAGTGTATAATTGAGGGTTTTACATGCAAAAGAGTCAATCATTATTAGTTAATATATATTCTTTTGCAACCAGAGTGCTATATGAATTTTAGTTTCAAATTTGATCACTGACTTATTTCTTCTAATCATATACATGTGCCTTTTCTCCACAGCTAGTTCAGAATTTACTTAAACATGTTTAAAAAATGAATTTCTTAATCCAAGATTCATATAGGAGTCACTTCCTATATGTTGATTGATTTACTCATTGACTAAATACAAGAGGTGAACTCAGTGCCAAGTAAAAAAGGCAGAGTACGTTTGTTAAGGTGCTTACAGTCTAAAAAACTGAGTGACCAAGGATTATGATTGAACTAATTATGTGATAAATAACACATTGTAACTAATAAATAATAAGTAACTAATAAATAAGTTGAGGCCCAGTTATGCATAGTTCTGAGCCTAATATCAGGTGCTGACAAGGCAGCAATGCTCAAAGTCCTGAATACTTCATTTTCAAACATGTATAATACTCTTTCAGCATCTTTTTTGTTATAATATTTAAGTATTACCCATATGTAATAATCCTTACATTTTCATCCCAGTTAATTTGAAGTTTTTTTTATAAAAAGTTCTAAATTATGATGTACTGTTACCAAAAACAGTAAATGACTTCAATTAAGTATTTCAAGTTATCATCTGATAACATTTTGAGAGTAATTTTCTAGGCTCTGTGTAGAGCATTAAAGACTGTTTGCTTTTCTTAGAAATAGTATTACTTGAATTTTGCCAGAGATAGAAGTGAACCAAAGATCTCAGGTTAAATAACATTTTCCGTATTCTCTATCTCCCTTCCAAAAGCCTAAGCTAAAAGCAGAGTTCAGGAAAGTAATGTCTTGAAATGCTGCCAAACATTAAAGGATGATCTCACATGTGCTGGCTAATGAAGTCTGAAATAGATGTTTTTCTTTTCTTCTTGAATGAGGCGTACCATTTTCTCTGATGAAGGCTACTGAGTTCTTTTAGAAGAATTTTGTTCTACATGTAATATTCATTGACATCAAGTTAAATGTCCACATTGATAGAATTATGGGCCAGATAGCTTTTTCTTTTTTTTTTCCCCCAGCACGGTATTGTTAACTATAGTCACCATACTGTACATTAGTTACAAATACGACTGTATAACTTATTGTACAAATAAGAAATATTTTGTACAAAATGACATAAATGACTAAGTCTATTTTCTTTCTAATATATGATATTTTTAATCCTTGGAAAACTTCCCAGTAAAATAAATCCCATGACCTGTGATTCTTAAGTGATTCAGTTATGATTGGGAAACTTGATTGGAAGAAAATGAAATAATATTTTCCAAATAATCATCTTTATCTTCCTTAAACACTGTCTTATCCAATAATTGCTAAGTAGTAATAGTTACTAGCTCGTGAGCACCTCATAATGATCCTGAATGCAGTTATTATTATCTTCATTTTATAGCTGAGAACACCAAGACTTGGGGATGTTAAGTGATCTATGCGGGGTAACTTTGTGTTCTCTGCTTTGGAGAGAACACACATTGTTTTTAATTAAAAATATATTGTTTCACTTCAAAAGATTCCGAGATCTCGAGACATTTGAATAACTTATACCACTTCATATTTTACCAGTCTTTCTTTGGGGCTCATCTATTTGTCCAGCTATGATACAGGGTGACCAGCTGATCTTATACCCATCTCACATAAATTGCTTATACCTGTTGTATGGCATTATCTCTGCTAGTTATGCCCTCATCCTTATTTTTCCTGAACCTACCACTTCCTTTTCCTTCCTGGCTACACTCAGAAAGCCTACCTTGATTGGTGCTCCCGATTTTTCACATCCTCTTCTTTTATGTTTCTCTGTTTTCCTTTTGCAGGTGAGTCGGCTTCATGATGTTCTGCTTTTGTTGATGTACTCATTGACTGGACCTACTTTGTTGAAACCTCTCTGTGAAGAAAATATGAAATTACACAATTCTAAACTGAATCCATGTTCAGAACTCAGTGAAAACAGTGTAATTACTGTAAGGTGGTACCTGGGAATTCCTTAGTGTGATACAAGTAGGAAAAAAGCTTACTAGTAATGAGTATTAATTGAGCTGTTCAGAAAGGTTTACTAGAGAGAAAGATAAACATTATTATTTATACCTGTAGAGAACTGTGAAAATGGCCTAAATAATAAATTATGCATTCAGACTCTTTTTCCTTTTGTAAAACTGTTATATTTTATTGTGTCAGATTCATAGTTGAAATAGAATTTAATGAATGGTTATGTTTATTAAGGACTGACAGTTTTCTATTTGGTCAAAATAATATCTTGCCTCTGTCTACTGCTTCATAATGTGTAGTGCAATTGCAGTGCCTTGCCACCTTTGATCCTCATAGCATCCCTGAGAGGAAAGCAAGGAAGAAAATTCTATAGGGTATACTTTATAAATCTTCTGAACCTGCCCCCATCAGTGTAATCATCTTTTCCACACCTGTCTCCCCCTCCCTTTTTGTGTCTTTCAGAGGTTGGTAAATTATAATTACAAATTTTAGATAAATGGTTGCCATCTGCTTTAATGGAAATGTTATTTTAGTTCATACATAAAATGAAAAAAATAGAAAATTTAAAGTTTTTCAACTTGTTATGGAGAGCCTATATTATACTTGATTCAGTCTCCATCATGCTGGTCAATACAAAAAGTCCTAAAATTTTGTGTATACAGCTCTAACAGGAGCTTTTTATTAAATTTAACAGCTAACCTGTTTGAACATATCTCAGAAATCATAACAAAAGAACATTGCAATCCTATGGCAGATGATGTATGGTTTTAGTTTCATTAATGGAGAAATTTGGGACAAGCAAAGGGATAGAGTACCATTCTGTGGGAATTGCTGGGGGAACAGTAGTAAGCAGCATATTGCTTTGCTGCAGATAATATTTGAGTGGTTGAGATTTCACTGCCCTAAAGCAGGTTATATTACAGTCCATTTATTTGTCAGGGTAGGATTTTATTAGCAACCAGTTCCAGGCCTTGCATGAGAATGAATCCTCTCACAGCCTGAGCATAAAAGACTAATGGAGTTCAAAATCAACACCGCATTGGAAAGCTTTAGCCCAGGATCAGTGAGGTGAGGAGGTTGAAGTTAATGTTCCATCCTGTTCTGCTCAGATGAAGCTGATAACAAATACTACATGTGTGTATGTGTTTTCATCTTGATCTGTTGGTGTTGAGCATTAGCTCTAGATCTATTTTAGCTTATCCACATGTTTGTGCTGATGGAAAATCAAAGTTGTAGCTCAGACATGAAAGGAAAATTGTGACTTTAGCCATTTTAGAAAAGGCAAAAAATGATGGGGTTAGGCATTTGTTATAAAACACTGGAATTGCACAAAGGCTTGTGAAAGCACTTAGAGCTAATTCAGCCTCTCAAGGCCACTGGAGGGTCAGTTGGCAAAACAAAAAAAAGACTTTATGTAAAATTTGGTCAAATTATTCATTGGTAGCATTCTCCATCTGTATACTAATGTTTTAATGATATCCTGTTTTATAAGAGTAGTAAAAATTGCTAAAGCTGCTTTAAAAATTATTCTAGGTTAGAAACAGTCTACTTATTTTATAAAACCATCTAAATAAGGGTGTCTACAGAAGAGGGGGATAAACATCCTCTTTAACTCACAAAGAATGTTTAAGGATGTTTAAACAGTTGTCTGTGCAAATTTCTTGTATAAAATCCAGGGATCCAATGGTGAACAACAGGAATCCCATTCAGATAAATTGTAACACACCTGACATTTTGAGTTTTATATTTTATCTCAGGGGTAGAGTGCTGGAAGGTAGTGTCTAGAGAGAGGTGAAGGAGAATACAAGCATCATGGTGAGAAATGGTACTGGCAGGGTTGATAAATTAGCAGTAGCTCTGAGAGTGGTGAGTGAGCTGTGGTCACTGGTACTGTATAACATTACATTTGAGTTCATCCTAATATGGCATCACACCAACTATCACCTCTTTTTAAATACTTGCTTATTACAAGGAGGAGGGGACTATGAGTTAAAAAAAGGGGGGACTATTGCCAAGGACCTCAGTACCTTGGCTGTAGCACTCTGCTTGCCCCAAGTTATAATCTGGAAAAGAGAGGTATTTGTCTGCAGGAGAAAAAAGTGAGTTACAATGAGTTACAAAGCATCAGAAGGTTCAAGAAGAATAAAGCACCAACCAGGAAAACAGGAGAGTTACAGGAAAACAATGGCAATCTCACCTCACTGGTGGTTGAGTTGAGCATTGTTGACATTTTCAAAACTCAGGAGACACGAAGGTAAGCAACAAAGAGAACGAACACAAATGATCACAGAACAATGGTGGTCCTTGTGATTAACTGGTTTGTGAGACAAATCATCACCCCATCTTGAAGGCTGCTAGAGAATTACCTAAGTGCGGAAAAAGTAATGTCTACCTCATTTCAGTTTGGAATTACTACTGCGTAGGATGTGTGTCCAGCCTACTAAAGTGATCTTTCAGACCTCAGACCAGTGGGTCCTTGAACCTTACAGACGGTACTTCAGGCTTTGCAGCCGGCTGGTTTTTTGGTAGTTCATTACAATAACAAAAGTCTCCCAGATGCCTGCCCTCTTCTTGAAAGAACATAACCTGACAGATTGAGAAGCCTACCGATAAGGGATCTTTCCACACACAGAATAATTTACTTTTAGTGTACAACCTGGAAAATCTTATTTATTTATTTATTTATTTATTCATTCATTCATTTTTATTATGTTATTCACCATACAGTACATCTTTATTTATTTATTTATTTATGTTCAATTAGCCAAAATATAGTACATCATTAGTTTTTGATGTAATGTTCAATGATTCATTAGTTGTTAATAACACCCAGGGCTCATCACCACATGTGCCCTCCTTAATACGCATCACCCAGTTACTCAATCCCCCACCCTGCTCCCTTCTGTATCCCTAAGGTTGGATCCCGGAGTCCAGAGTCTCTCATGGTTTGTCTCCCTCTCTGATTTCTTCCCATTCAGTTTTCCCTCGTTTCCCCTGTGGTCCTCCACACTATTCCTTATGTTTCACATAGGAGTGAAATCATATGATAATTGTCTTTCTCTGCTTGACTTATTTCACTTAGCATAATCCCCTCCAGTTCCATCCATGTCAATGTAAATGGTAGGTATTCATCCTTTCTGATGGCTGAGTAATATTCCATTAAATATATGAACTACCTGTGCTTTATCCATTCATCTGAAGAAGGACATCTTGGCTCCTTCCACTGTTTGGCTATTGTGGAGATTGCTGCTATGAACATTGGGGTGAAGGTGCCCATTCTTTTCACTACATCTCTATATTTGGGGTAAATAACCAGTAGTGCAATTGCTGGGTCATACAGTAGCTCTACTTTTAACTTCTTGAGGTTACCTCCATACTGTTTTCAGGAGTTCCTGTACAGCTTGCATTCCCACCAACAGTGTAAGAAGGTTCCTCTTTCTCCATCCTCGCCGACACTTGCTGTTTCCTGTCCTGATAATTTTAGGCATTCTGACTGGTATAAGGTTGTGTCTCATTGTGGTTCTGATTTGTATTTCCCTGATGGCAAGAGATGCATTTTTTCATTTGTCTGTTGGCCATTTGTATGTCTTCTTTGGGGAAGTGTCTGTTCATGTCTTCTGCCCATTTCCTGACTGGATTATTTGTTTTTTTCGATACTGAGTTTGATAAGTTTTTTATAGATCTTGGATACCAACCCTTTATCTGTTATGTCATTTTTTTATTATTGTGTTATGTTAATCACCGTACATTATTACATCATTAGTTTTTGATATAGTGCTCCATGATTCATTGTTTGCGTATAACACCTAGTGCCCCATGCAGAATGTGCCCTCTTTAATACCCATCACCAGGCTAATCCATCTCCCACAGCCCTCCCCTCTAGAACCCCCACTTTGTTTCTCAGAGTCCATCATCTCTCATGGTTTGTCTCCCCCTCCGTTTTCTCCCCCTTCATTTTTCCCCTCCTATCTTCTTCTTCTTCTTCTTCTTCTTCTTTTTTTTAAAGATTTTATTTATTTGACAGAGAAAGAGATAGCGAGAGCAAGAACACAAGCAGGGGGAGTGGGAGAGGGAGAAGCAGGCTTCCCGCGGAGTGGGGAGCCCGATGTGGGACTCGATCCCAGGACCCTGGGATCGTGACCTGAGCCGAAGGCAGATGCTTAACGACTGAGCCACCCAGGCGCCCTCCTATCTTCTTCTTCTTCTTTTTTAACATATATTGTATTACTTGTTTCAGAGGTACAGATCTGTGATTCAACAGTCTTGCACAATTCACAGCGCTCACCATAACACATATCCTCCCCAATGTCTATCACCCAGCCACCCAATCCCTCCCACCCCCCACCACTCCAGCAACCCTCAGTTTGTTTCCTGAGGTTAAGAATTCCTCATATCAGTGAGGTCATATGATACGTCTTTCTCTGATTGACTTATTTCGCTCAGCATAATACCTTCCATTTCCAACCATGTCGTTGCAAATGACAAGATTTCATTCCTTTTGATGGCTGCGTAATATTCCATTGTATTTATATACCACATCTTCTTTATCCATTCATCTGTCGATGGACATCTTGGCTCTTTCCACAGTTTGGCTATAGTGGACATTGCTGCTATAAACATCGGGGTGCACATACCCCTTCAGATCCCTACATTTGTATCTTTGGGGTAAATACCCAGTAGTGCAATGGCTGGGTCATAGAGTAGCTCTATTTTCAACTTTTTGAGGAACCTCCATACTGTTTTCCAGAGTGGCTGCACCAGCTTGCATTCCCACCAACAGTGTAGGAGGATGCCCCTTTCTCCGCATCCCCGCCAACATCTGTCATTTCCTGACTTGTTAATTTTAGCCATTCTGACTGGTGTGAGGTGATATCTCATTGAGGTTTTGATTTGGATTTCCCTGATGCTGAGCAATGCTGAGCACTTTTTCATGTGTCTGTTGGCCATTTGGATGTCTTTTTTGGAAAAATGTCTGTTCATGTCTTCTGCCCATTTCTTGATTGGATCATTTGTTCTTTGGGTGTTGAGTTTAAGAAGTTCTTTATAGATTTTGGATACTAGCCCTTTATGTGATATGTCATTTGCAAATATCTTCTCCCATTCTGTCAGTTGTCTTTTGGTTTTGTGGACTGTTTCTTTTGCTGTGCAAAAGCTTTTTATCTTGATGAAGTCCCAACAGTTCATTTTTGCCCTTGCTTCCCTTGCCTTTGACGATGTTTCTAGGAAGAAGTTGCTGTGACTGATGTAGTGTTCCATGATTCATTGTTTGCATATAACACCCAGTGCTCCATGCAGAACATGCCCTCCTTAATACTCATCACCAGGCTAACCCATCCCCCCACCCCGCTCCCCTCTAAAACCCTCAGTTTGTTTCCTGGAGCCATAGTCTCTCATGGTTTGTCTTCCCCTCTTATTTCCCCCCCTTCATTTTTCCCTTCCTTTTCCTAATGTCCTCCATGCTATTCTTTATAGTTCACAAATAAGTGAAACCATATGACAATTGACTTTCTCTGCTTGACTCATTTCACTTAGCATAATCTTCTCCAGTTCCATGTTGATACAAAAGTTGGGTATTCATCCTTTCTGATGGCTGAGTAATATTTCATTCTTTATATGGACCAATAGCCAAACTGTGGAAAGAGCCGAGATGCCCTTCAACAGACGAATGCATATTTTTTACCATAATCCCCAAACTCCTCAATTTCAGCTCTCTGTCTGGATGTTTCTTTTATCCCTTTGCTTTAATAAAAGCCAGGTTTTACCTGAGGAATTGATTATCATCATGCCCTCTCTAAAAGAAGTAGCTATGTATTCATAGCCCTTAAACCTCAGGGTCAGAATATGGAGCTGGTGTCCATCACCTTACCATATTGTATTTTCCCAGTCATTATTTTCTGACTATCTTTTAAAATGCTTAGTGTTTGCTTTATTGAATATCCTCTGTCCTTCGTTATCTTACCATTTGTCAGCCACCCTGCCATTCATCTTGATTCAGCCAAGATTTTGGTACCTGGCTTACTATATTTTACTTTACTAAACCTGGCATCATGCTGGATGATTTTATACCCAAGTAAACTAGCCATTCTTGACTTCTTGATCTCCAAACACTTTTTGATCCTCTGTCTTAGCTCCCCACTTACCTGCCCACATTCTGTACATTGTAATTAAACATTTCTAATTCATCTCCAAAAATCTCTTTGTCAAGCTTTACATCCTGCTATTATAATTTTTTATTTTTCCGGTTTGCTTCTCTAGTTACTCCCACCTTTGGAAGCTGTCTTTTACAGCTTCATTGAGACTTTCAGTCTAACATCCTTTGAGCTGCTCAAAATATGTCACTCAAATCTTTATTTTATCTCCCATCTTACCCATCTTACTTATAATCTTACTATGCCCTTTTCCATTTCAAGATTTTATTTTTATTTATTTGACACAGAGAGAGAGAGTGAGAGAGAGCACAAGCAGGGGGATTGGCAGGCAGAGGGAGAGGGAGAAGCAGGCTTTTTGCTGAGCGAGGAGCCTAATGTGGGGCTTGATCCCACGACCCTGGGATCATGGCCTGAGCCGAAGGCAGCCGCTTAACCAACTGAGCCACCCAGGTGCCCCAACTTTTCCATTTCAGAAAATGTCACAGCATGTTGTTAAGAGCATGGACTCCTTAGCCACAAAATCTGGGCTCAAATCCCATCCCTGTCTAGATGGATGTGCTTGGATTTCTTTTCCTTAGTGTTTTCAGTAATGGTACCTCTTTTATAGGATTGTTGTGAGGATGAAATAACTCATATCTGTAAAATACTTAAATCTTGATTGGTAGAAATTAGCATTAAAACACATGTAATTTATATATGAGCTTTTATTATCATAAATTACACAGTTTGTCAAATTGGTATTTAAGTACAAAAACTTTTTTGCATATATTATAAATGATATTCTAATTAATTTTAATTTTTATATTTATTTAAAATTAGACATTTTGTCAAAAATTTTTGACAAAACTGTAGGCTCCCTTGTTCATTCATTTTTACCCACACCCTCTGGCAAATCTCAAAACATGGATCAAACTAAAGGATTCATTCTAACCGTACCACTTTCTAAGTATCTGACTCCTGATGGGAAAGAGTTATGTATTTGGTACTATTACAACTTTATGGTCACAAAATGCAAGGCCTTATTATTCTCTGGCCATTGTATTTATTTCTCTCTTTTTCAACACACTCTCACCCTCCCTACTACAACTAGTTATTCTTCACTCTCCCTAAATTCCTAAAATGCCTAAAATCTCTCCCCACATCTTAGTCAGGTGATATCATCTTCTACAAAGAAAATACTTAAAAGGCAATGAAATTGGCCACTAATATTGAATTCTGTGAATGTCCCTCCAGTAAACAAACCAGACTACATCCAATTGACCTTTCCTCATTCTTACTTTTTGCAGTAGAAGTGCCTTACTATTTAAAATTAATCCTGCCACCTATGTTTTGATCCATTCCTCTTACCACCTTCAGAAAGTATACAATTTTTTTTTTCTGTTTCTGTGTTTATTAACCATTACTTCTTGATTGGATCTTACACAATGCTTGTAAATGTTTTTGCATTTCTTTTTGTATAAGGAAACAACAAACAAGCACTGACCCCAAACTCCCAGACACTAATCTCTATCTCTTTCTTATCTTCTCTCAAGAAAACTTCTGAAAAGAATTGCATTTACTTCTTATTTCATAATTTCTCATTTATTGCTCAGTTAACTTCAGTTTGGTTTCTGACAAATTATGATCTCAATAAGGTCATCAGTATAAATTTTTTAAATTCTTTCTTGACTCATGGGCAGCATTCATTGATACCCTCCTCCTTTTCAGGATGATGTATTTACTTAATTTTAGTAACACTATATCCCCCTGGCATCCTCACACTTCTCTTTCATGTCTTACAGACTCATTCTTATCTTTTCATCTCTTACAAGTTGGAGTTCTTTAAGATTTGGTCCTAGGTTCTCTTCTCAATACATAACCTCTTTCACCAAAATCACCTCTCCTTTTTTTCTTTAATTAATACTTAAAATTCAAATGACTCACTGTTTCATTTCTTTTTTTAAATTTTATTTTATTTTATTGTGTTATGTTAATCACCATACATTACATCATTAGTTTTTGAGGTAGTGTTCCATGATTCATTGTTTGCATAAAACACCCAGTACTTCATGCAATATATGCCCTCCTTAATACCCATCACTGTTTCATATCTTTAGCCTGTATCTCTCTCAGATCTAGATCCTTATAGCCATTTGAAATGTATTCCCTGGTGTCACTTAAACAATAGGCAAAAAGAAGCGTGATCCCTCATTCAGTCTACACTGAGATTTCTTTCTGGATCCCTTTTCTAAATAAATAGCAAGGCCATCTATCTAGTTGTGCAAGTCAAAATCTAAGTATCTATTTGGATGTCTTCTTTCCACCCATTTCCCATGTTGAGTTCATCTCTCAATTCTCTAAGTCATTCTATGATAAATCTTGATTCCATTTCCTTTTCTACATTTTATTTACTATTCCATTTTCCAGTGCCCAATCATCTCTCACCTGTGTTTTTCATATAACCTCTTAACAAGTTTCTCCACAACAAGTTTTAGCCCTCTTCGATGTGTTCTCTTTATATAGTCACAGTGATCCCTTATCTTTTCAAAAAGCAATTTTTTTTTTACCATTCTTAAAATTTTATTTTCTCTTTTATAAAATTTTTTTATTGTTATGTTAATCACCAACATCATTAGTTTTTGATGTAGTGTTCCGTGATTCATTGTTTGTGCATAACACCCAGTGCTCCACGCTGAACATGCCCTCTTTAATACCCATCACCAGGCTAACCCATCCCCCCAACCCCTTCCCTTCTAGAAATCTCAGTTTGTTTTTTGAAGTCCATTGTCTCTCATGCTTCGTCCCCCCCTCTGACTTACTCCCCTTCATTCTTCCCCTCCTGCTATCTTCTTTTGTTTTTCTTAACATATATTGCATTATTTGTTTCAGAAGTACTGATCTGTGATTCAACAGTCTTGAGGAAACTCCATTCTGTTTTCCAGAGTAGTTGCACCAGCTTGCATTCCCACCAACATTGAAGGAGGGTTCCACTTTCTCCACATCCCCGCCAACATCTGTCGTTTCCTGACTTGTTAATTCTAGCCATTCTGACTGGTGTGAGGTGGTATCTCATTGAAGTTTTGATTTGGATTTCCCTGATGCCGAGCGATGTGGAGCACTTTTTCATGTGTCTGTTGGCCATTTGGATGTCTTCTTTGGAAAAATGTCTGTTCGTGTCTTCTGCCCATTTCTTGATTGGATCATTTGTTCTTTGGGTGTTGAGTTTGATAAGTTCTTTATAGATTTTGGATACTAGCCCTTTATCTGCTATGTCATTTGCAAATATTTTCTCCCATTCTGTCGGTTGTCTTTTGGTTTTGTGGACTGTTTCTTTTGCTGTGCAAAAGCTTTTTATCTTGATGAAATCCCAATAGTTCATTTTGGCCCTTTCTTTCCTTGCCTTTGGTGATGTTTCTAGGAAGAAGTTCCTGCAGCTGAGGTCGAAGAGGTTGCTGCCTGTGTTCTCCTTTAGGATTTTGATGGACTCCTGTCTCATGTTTAGGTCTGTCAACCATTTGGAGTCTATTTTTGTGTGTGGTGTAAGGAAATGGTCCAGTTTCATTCTTCTGCATGTGGCTGTCCAATTTTCCCACACCATTTGTTGAAGAGACTGTCTTTTTTCCATTGGACATTCTTTCCTGCTTTGTCAAAGATGAGTTGACCATAGAGTTGAGAGTCCATTTCTGGGCTCTCTCTTCTGTTCCTTTGATCTATGTGTCTGTTTTCGTGCCAGTACCATACTGTCTTGATGATGACAGCTTTGTAATAGAGCTGGAAGTCCGGAATTGTGATGCCGCCAGCTTTGCTTTTCTTTTTCAATATTCCTCTGGTATTCGGGGTCTCTTCTGGTTCCATGCAAATTTTAGGATTATTTGTTCCATTTCTTTGAAAAAAGTGGATGGTATTTTGATGGGGATTGCATTGAATGTGTAGATTGCTCATGGTAGCATTGACATCTTCACAATGTTTATTCTCCCAATCCATGAGCATAGAACGTTTTTCCATTTCTTTGTGTCTTCTTCAATTTGTTTCATGAGTATTTTATAGTTTTCTGAGTACAGATCCTTTGCCTCTTTGGTTAAATTTATTCCTAGGTATCTTATGGTTTTGGGTGCCATTGTAAATGGGATCAACTCCTTGATTTGTCTCTCTTCTGTCTTGTTGGTGTATAGGATTGCCACTGATTTCTGTGCATTGATTTTATATCCTGCTACTTTACTGAATTCCTGTATGAGTTCTAGCAGTTTTGGGGTGGAGTCTTTTGGGTTTTCCACATACAGTATCATATCATCTGCAAAGAGTGAGAGTTTGACTTCTTTGTTGCTGATTTGGATGCCTCTTATTTCTTTTTGTTGTCTGATTGCTGTGGCTAGGACTTCTAATACTATGTTGAATAGCAGAGGTGATAGTGGACATCCCTGCCGCGTTCCAGACCTTAGGGGAAAAGTTCTCAGCTTTTCCCCATTGAGAATGATATTGGCTGTGGGTTTTTCATAGATGGCTTTTATGATATTGAGGTATGTCCCCTCCATCCCTATACTCTGAAGAGTTTTGATCAAGAAAGGATGCTGTACTTTGTCAAATGCTTTTTCTGCATCTATTGAGAGGATCATATGACTCTCGTTCTTTCTTTTGTTAATGTATTGTATCACGTTGATTGATTTGCAGATGTTGAACCATCCTTGCAGCCTACGGATAAATCCCACTTGGTCGTGGTGAATAATCCTTTTAATGTACTGTTGGACCCTATTGGCTAGTATTTTGGTGAGAATTTTTGCATCCATGTTCATCAAGGATATTGGTCTGTAGTTCTCCTTTTTGATGGGGTCTTTGTCTGGTTTTGGGATCAAGGTAATGGTTGCCTCATAAAATGAGTTTGGAGGTTTTACTTCCATTTCTATTTTTTGGAACAGTTTCAGGAGAATAGGTATTAATTCTTCTTTAAATGTTTGATAGAATTCCCCTGGGAAGCCATCTGGCCTTGGGCTTTTGTTGGGAGATTTTTGATGACTGCTTCAATTTCCTTAGTGGTTATAGGTCTGTTCAGGTTTTCTATTTCTTCCTGGTTCAGTTTTGGTAGTTGATACATCTCTAGGAATGCCCCCATTTCTTCCAGGTTATTTAATTTGCTGGCATAGAGTTGCTCATAATATGTTCTTATAATTGTTTGTATTTCTTTGGTGTTGGCTGTGATCTCTCCTCTTTCATTCATGATTTCGTTGATTTGGGTCATTTCTCTTTTCTTTTTGAGAAGTCTGGCCAGCGGTTTATCCATCTTGTTCATTCTTTCAAAGAACCGGCTCCTAGTTTTGTTGATCGGTTCTACTGTTCTTTTGGTTTCTAGTTCATTGATTTCTGCTCTGATCTTTATTATTTCTCTTCTCCTGCTGGGTTTAGGCTTTATTTGCTGTTCTTTCTCCAGCTCCTTTAGGTGTAGGGTAGGTTGTTTATTTGAGACCTTTCTTGTTTCTTGAGAAAGGCTTGTGTTGGTATATACTTTCCTCTCGGGACTTTGCTGTATCCCAAAGACTTTGAACAGTTGTGTTTTCATTTTCATTGGTTTCCATGAATTTTTAAAATTCTTCTTTAATTTCCTGTTGACCCATTCATTCTTTAGTAGGATGCTCTTTAGCCTTCATGTATTTGAGTTCTTTCTGACTTTCCTCTTGTGATTGAGTTCTAGTTTCAAAGCATTGTGGTCTGAAAATATACAGGGAATAATCCCAATCTTTTGGTGTCGGTTGAGACCTGATTTGTGACCTAGGATGTGATCAATTCTGGAGAATGTTCCATGGGCACTAGAGAAGATGGTATATTCTGTTGCTTTGGGATGGAATGTTCTGAATATGTCTATGAAGTCCATTTGGTCCAGTGTTTCATTTAAAGTCTTTATTTCCTTGTTGATCTTTTGCTTAGATGATTTGTCCATTTCAGTCGGGGGGGGTGTTAGGGTCCCCCACTATTATTGTATTGTTGTCAATGTGTTTCTTCACTTTTGTTATTAATTGCCTTATAAAAGTGGCTGCTCTCATGTTAGGGGCATAGATATTTACAATTGTTAGATCTTCTTGTTGGATAGACCCTTTAAGTAGGATATAGTGTCCTTCCTCATCTCTTATTACAGTCTTTGTTTTAAAATCTAATTTGTCTGATATAAGGATTGCCACCCCAGCTTTCTTTTGGTGTCCATTAGCATGGTAAATGGTTTTCCACCCCCTCACTTTCAATCTGGGGGTGTCTTTGGGTCTAAAATGAGTCTCTTGCAGACAGTATATGGATGGGTCTTGTTTTTTAATCCAATCTGATAGCCTGTGTCTTTTGATCAGGGCATTTAGCCCATTTACATTCAGGGTAACTATTGAAAGGTATGAATTTAGTGCCATTGTATTGCCTGTAAGGTGACTGTTACTGTATATTGTCTGTGTTCCTTTCTGATCTGTGCTGCTTTTTGTCTCTTTGCTTAGAGGACCCCTTTCAATATTTCTTGGAGGGCTGGTTTCGTGTTTGCAAATTCCTTTAGTTTTTGTTTGTTCTGGAAGCTTTTTACCTCTCCTTCTATTTTCAATGACAGCCTTGCTGGATATAGTATTCTTGGCTGCATATTTTTCTCGTTTAGTGCTCTGAAGATATCATGCCAGTCCTTTCTGGCCTGCCAGGTCTCTGTGGATAGGTCTGTTGCCAATCTAATGTTTATACCATGGTAGGTTACATATCTCTTCTCCCGAGCTGCTTTCAGGATTTTCTCTTTGTCTCTGAGACTCGTAAGTTTTACTATTAGATGTCAGGGTGTTGACCTATTTTTATTGATTTTGAGAGGGGTTCTCTGTGCCTCCTGGATTTTAATGCCTCTTCCTTCCCCACATTAGGGAAGTTCTCTGCTATAATTTGCTCCAATATTTTCCATTATTTGTTCTTCTATATCGCTGATTCTCTCTTCTGCCTCTTTTATCCTAGCAGTTAATGCCCCCATTTTTGATTGCACCTCATTTATAGCCTTTTTGATTTCGACTTGGTTAGATTTTAGTTCTTTTATTTCTCCAGAAAGCGTTTCTCTAATAACTTCCACGCTTTTTTCAAGCCCAGCTAGTATCTTTAAAGTCATGATTCTGAACTCTAGGTCCGACATTGTACTAATGTCCGTATTGAGTAAGTCCCTGGCTGACGGTACTACCTCTTGTTCTTTTTGCTGAGGTGATTTTTTTCATCTTGTCATTTTGTCCAGAGGAGAACAGATAAATGAGAGAACAAAATGCTAACAGGTTAACAATGTCCCCAGCAAATATATTGTATAGAAATCAGAAAAGACCTGAAACCAGGGGAAAAGAAAGGGAAAGAAAGAAAAAAGAAAGAGAAAAAAAAAAAAGAAAAAGAAAAAGATAAAAACAAACAAAAACAGAAGAAAACAAAACCAAAAAAAAAACCAGAATATGATCAAATTGATCAGGCTTGCATAGATCAGTGCCACACACTAGATTTTGGGTGTATTTTGGTCTGTTAGAAGAAAGTGCCTCCTAAAATTTTAAAGGAAGAAAGACTTATATATGTAGAAAAAGGGGTTGATACAATGAGGGGATGGAAGATGACTGTAAAGATGAAACTTATAAAAGGTTTTATAAACGGAATTGATAAGAAGTTGTTTGAAAGAAGAAAGAAGAAGAATTAAAAAAAAGAAAAAAGAAAAGAAAAAAAATGGGAGAGACTGTGATCAGGCAGGAGACTAGAACAAAGCCATACACTAGTGACTTAGGTTATATTTTGATCTGTTAGAAGAAACTGTATATCAAAATTTTAAAGAGAGAAGAACTTATATATATATGCCAAAAATAAGGGTAACTACTATGAAGGGATAAAATATGACTCTAAAAATGAAAAATAAAAAATGTTTTTTTAAAAAAGGGATTGATAAGATGTTCGTTGAAAAATGGAAAAAGAAAAATTCAAAAAAAACCCCCAAAAAACAGTTAAAAAAATTAACTTTGAAAAACTAATGAATCTTGGTAAGAAAGCCATGAATTCTATGTGCAGTATTCCCCTAGCGCTGGAGTTCTCCCGTTCTCCTTGATGGGTAAACTTGGTCTTGGCTTGCTGGCTGTTCGTGCTGATCTTCTGGGGGAGGGCCCTGTTGCCGTGGTTCCCAAATGTCTTTGCCGGAGGCAGAATTGTCCCGCCCTTGTCGATCTGGGCTAAGCCAGCTGCTTGGCTTTGCTCTCAGGAGCTTTTGTTCCCTGCAAGCTCTTGGTACAGCTTTGGAGGACCAGGGTGAAAATGGTGGCCTCCCACTCTCTGCCCAGAGGATCTGAGAACTCGGGACCCCGCTCCTCAGTGCACCCCTAGAGAAAAGCAGTCAATCACTCCTGTGTCCCCGGTCTCTGGCCGCACTCCGTGCTCACCCGGCCTGTGACCCAGCGTTTCTATCTCTGGCACCCAACCCCGTGTGGAGTCTCCAAACCCAGCAGATCCCTGTGGTGCGCTCCCCCGCCATTCCTCCCGGGGGAGGGAGGGGAGTCTCCCCGGCTCTGCCGCTTGTTGGGTCCCTGCTGGAGGAGCAGTGGCCCGACTGGGCCGCGGATCACAGTTTATGGCAACCCTGAGCTGAGAGCCCGCGCCTCGCCTCCGTCTCTGCAGCTGACTTCCCCGTTCCGAAACCTGGGAGCTTTGCTGCACTCAGGCACCCCCGGTCTTTCTGTGACCCCGAGGGTCCTGAGTCCACACTGTCCCACGAGGGTTCCACCTCCCGCTTAGCCACTGGACCGACGTCCCTCAGCAGAGCCAACTTCTAAAAGTTCCGATTGTGTCCTTCGCGGCTCTAGCACTTGCCAGAAGCAGCTGACAGAGGCCCCCTCCCCCGCCGTCTATCCTCCCGAATATGGCCTCGGATTCACTTCTCCGCACGTCCTACCTTCTAGTAAGTGGTCACTTCTCTGTTCAGAGAGTTGTTGCTACTCTCCTCTTCGATCTCCTGTTGAGTTCGTAGGTGTTCAGAATGGTTTGATCCCTATTCAGCTGAATTCCTGAGACCAGAGGAAATCCAGGTCTCCTACTCCTCTGCCATCTTGCTCCGCCCCCCCAAAAAGCAATTTTTTGTCACTTCAATCCTTCTCAAGGCTCCAGTTGCTTCCAAATGCCCTTCAAAAAAGGTCAAGATATCCTAGAAAATAATGCATAATCTTACTCCACTATAAAACCTTCCGACATTATTTCAGATGTCTCAACTTTTTCTCTAGGCTCTTATTTTTTGGGGGGGTGGGGCAGAAGGACTTGCTATTTATTTATTTAAAAGTGCTTTATTGAAATTTTAAATACAAATGTACATATTTAATGTGTACAGACTGAATGGTTTGGACATATGCAAACACCTGTGGTACCATTACCACAATCAAGGTAGTAGACATAACCAACACCTCCCAGAGTTTCCCTTATGTCTCTTTTTTTGTGTGCATATGTGGTAAGAGCACTTACTATGAATTTTTTTGCAGTGCACAGTATTTTTTTGTTAACTATAGGCACTATGTTGTAAAGCTGATCGCTAGAAATTATTCATTTTGTATAATTGAAACTTTGTATCCATTGAACAGCAAGCAACCCCCCTCTACTCCCCACAGTCTCCGGCAACTACCATTCTGCTTTCTGTTTCTATGAGTTTGACTATTTTATATGCTTCATATAAGTAGAGTCATGCAGTGTTTCTTTTTTTTTCTGTGACTGACTGACTTCACCTAGTGTAAGGTCCTTTTTTAGAGTTCTTTATGTTGTCACATATTGCAGGATTTCCTCATTAACAATGAATAGCATTTTATGTATATGACATTTTCTTTACCCACTCCTTGATGGACATTTAGGTTTATCCTTCCCGTTGACTGTTGTTCCTCAGCGAACATGGGAGTGCAAATATCTCTTTGAGGTACTGATTTCAATTATTTTGGATTGATACCCAAAAGTGGGATTGGCAAGGTATATGGTAGTTCTATTTTTAAGTTTTTGAGGAACCTCCATACAGTTTTCCATAAAAGCTGTACCGTTTTATATTCCCACCAACAGTGTACAAGAGTTCTACTTTCTCCTCATCCTTGCCAACTCTTACCTTTCTTTTCTTGTAGTTTATAACCATCCTAACAAATGTCAGGTGACATCTCATTGTGGTTTGGGTTTATATTTCCCTGATGGTTAGTGGTATTTAGCATCTTTTAATTTAACAAATAATTTTGTTAGAACAAGAAAGCCATCGAATTAAGAAAAAATTTTTTTTTTTTTTTTTTTACATTAAGTACTGTGACTCACTTACCATCTTTAGTTTTGGAATATCAGCACGTAATATATAATTATGTATAGGTCTATGAAAATATTTAGATTTGGCATTAGTTAAATTAATATCTAATTAGGAGAAATGACATGATATTGACTTCAACTTGATGAAAGGCCAATTAGAATTTTAAATGTAATCCATATTTTAGAATGCATATAATAGCATTTATTTATTTTTATTTCTGGCATAAATATTTTGTCACATTTTAGAAATGTCATACAACATAATAAGTGCAATGTAAAGGAATAAATAGATAATTAACATTGAAAATCTTTGTGCTTATGTAAAAATCATTTTGTTCAAATTTCATAAAATATAAAACTATATATTAAGTGAAAAAATATATAGCAGGTTTACAAAAGGGCTGTTTTTAGAAATAATAATTTGTGAGTATGATTTGGCTCCCCAAATGCTTTCCAATATTAGAGTGGTTCAGAATTAGACATACCCTTTCAAACAGCAGTTCTGCTACTGACTCCACAAAGGAGGAGGCAACATACATAAAACTAGGTATACTCGTTCCCTTATCTGTAAAGAAGGAGTAGTAATACCTGCCTCACTGAGGTATTGAAAGGATTATACTTAATGTACTTAATAATGACTTTAAGCATTAAGCATAGCCTTGGCCCACTAAGTCTTAGATTGGATAATTATTATTCAACCACACATGACTTCTGCTTTGCCTGGATTGCACACTGAGCTCCATAATTTTAATAAACACAATGCCATGCTTGGCTGCTCTATAAACATTTTTATAATTCAGTAGCTAATCAGTAAGGAGGGAAATTTGTCTTTTAAGCCTTTTTTATATACTATATTTAGATTTATCAAGCAAAGAACAGTAGAACCTCTATCTGATGAGAACCTAATCAGTTTTGCAAGAAATAGGAGATACTGTCTTATATGACTTGAAGCTTTCTTGATACACCATATTGTTTGCTGATTTTTGGGGGGGGGGGGAATGATAAACTCTAATTATGTTAAACCAAACTTGGAAACTGTGACTGTCCCAGCTCTCATAAGTCTTTAATTAATTAGCTGGTCACATTGGATTTGTCTATGTGGCAGAAGGATTGGCAGTATGTAAGGTTGTTCAAGTCCACGTCCAAGATCCATGCATAGCAGGGACTAGGCTGACTGGTGACTTTGTGAAATTGTGGTCAGAATTCTAAGCAAGAATCTTTCACCTGTATATGCACAGCCATTTTAGCTTTTTTACCCACATTTTGTTTTGTGTTGTTTTCTTTCTAACTCATTTTCTCCTCTGTTATTTGTAGTTTAATGACTATTCATGATTTTATACTTGTATTAGATTTTAATTTTAACATGCACATTTATGTATATGATTTAACTTGAATCATAGAACGGCTTCATGATTACCAGAATTTTGGAACTACAGAAAGTAAGATTTAATACATTTCTGAGAAATGGTTCTTGAGACCCTGTTTGGAAGTTCTAGCTAATTCTTAACCTTAACCAATTCTTGACTAAATAACCGATCTCAATCTGAGTAGACTGGCCTTTTTGTCAGAGAATGCATATTAACAATTGAGGGATGATGGTGAAAGCACTTAGCTATCAGTGTGACGGATGGCAGAACATTCCAGCCTCACAGTCAATCGTAACAATTAGGAAATTTTTCTCAACGTAATATAACTGGTAAGCCGGAAATCAGCTTGACAATTAAAATAGTCTGTACCCTGGTTTGCTCTAAAATAATACCCATTGCATAGAATTGTGGGAAGTGCTAAGTGTATATATGGAACAAGCTTTATATGGTGCCTCTTGCATGGTAGAGGGTCTATAAATACAATTTCCCTTAATGTTGAGGCAACTCCAACTGAGAAGTTTTATTTGTTTATACAATGTGCCCCCAGAAGTTCATAACTGTGTCACAGCCTGAAAAAATATTGGGCAGTGCTGCCCCAGGGCCAAGAGAAGAATCTAAGACATTATGCTGCAGCATGTCACACAGCAGGCAATTTAAGATTTTAGGTTCTGAAATCCATCTCTTGAAATTGTTCCTAGAATAGATATAGGACATTTATTTCAAGAAATTCAAAACCAATCTTTTACCTTATCTCATTCATTCTCACCGCATACCATGAGAAATGCGAAGGTCAAATAAAACCAACCCCAGATTTTTGATATGTAGATCTGGTAAGTGATTTATTTAGAAACATAACATTTAATAGATCTCAGCCTTCTAGTTCCCAAGGCTTTGCAGTGTTTCCTGATTTAATGAATTAATTTTTTTTTTTTTTTTTTTTTGTGAAGAGGGCAATGATTAGTTCCTATTTTTCTGGGCTTTATGGATGCAGCAGTTTGAAATCTTGGTCATTTATCTGGAATATGTTCACAACCTTGGTCACCCAGGGTCTTTTGCGGATTGCTCGAATAAACTACGTAGATTGTTGAAGTAAGCATTAACATTGTCTGGTTTAAATCACTTTGTTCCAGTTAGTTTCATAGAACATGTGGACTGAAAATTCCAACACTATGATGCTAGTGGAGATTTGTCAGGATTCGTTTTTTATAGAGGCTGTAGGAACAGCAACGTAACTGCCATTGCTCAGAATCCTCACTCAAATGAATAATGAATGAAAACTTAATTAAAAATAAGATTTTAAATAAGAAAGGACTGCATTGTATAGAAAGAGCAGTTTCACTCACCCTCATTAGGATGGCATTTATTATCCCCAGGAATATCAGCAATTCTTGCTGACCTGTGTTAAACCATCACTAATAAACTCCTTCAGGTGACTGGTAAAACAGGTTGAAATGAAATGAAATGAGGAAGTTAGCATTTGGATGTGGAGAGACATCTCTGTCTTTACAAGGAAGTTAAATACCTAATCAAGTTCTAAAGTAGAAATATGCAAATATTAGCAGATCACAAAGCTTAACAGTATAAAGTTTGGAAATATATCTAAACACCCAAAGTAAATAATAAGAAATCCTTCTGAGGGAGAGAACTGTCAAGTTTAGGAGCAGTTATTGTTGGGCATTATAAGGTAGGGCACTAATTAAGTGATGGGCTAGGGAGAGATCCAAAGGGATAGCTAATGCAACTTCCATTATAAATAAATAGGAATTTAGGAGAGGAAAAGAAGGAGCAAATAAAAGAGAAGGAGAACCTAGGGAATGTTAGTTATTGGAAAGAATCTGAAACCTGGGGCACCTGGGTGGTTCAGTGGGTTAAGCATCTGTCTTTGGCTTGGTCATGATCCCGGGGTCCTGGGATCTAGTCCCACATCTGGCTCCTTGCTTAGTGGGGAGTCTGCTTCTCCCTCTGCACCCCCCAGCCCCTGACCACTCCCCTCACTTGTGCTTCCCCCCCCACCTCACAAAAAAAAATAAAAATCTAAAAAAAAAAAAAGAGTATGAAACCTGTGGAAAGGTGGAGTTAGGGGTTTCTTGGGTCATTGATATAAATGAAGAAATCATAAGAAAAGTTGCTTAATACACAGTCTGTTAAACCATTGATGTAAATTATTGATATAAAATTCTTCTCACAGGATATGTATGTATGAGTGTGTATGTAAAAGGGATAGTCAATTGAGTAAAACTTAAAAAGAATCATGGATACATGAAGCTTAATTGGGTTGGAAAGTTAAAAGGAATCAAAATGGTGAAGTCAGAAGCCATAAAATATGAAAATCATGAAAATACAAGTCCTAAAGTCAGATAAGTCATAAAATATTTAGGAATCTTGGGAACGGTGTACGACATACACCTTTAATTGTTACCTGGACAAAACTAGTATCAATAGAAATTTGCCTTTTTGCACTTAAGAGTTGCCAATTCTATGTGAGACTTTTTTTTTCATTTTCAAATTATGTTTAGTTGGAATTTCATTTCTGTAGTTCGAGCCACTTGAAAAAGTGATTTCTGTTGCATATCACTATCCTTTAATGACGTTGCTGAAAGACAAAACTGCAAGCTGCAAATAAAGTATGTGTGTTTATTTTGGATGTTATGGATTACAATCCAGGAGACATAGATTTGACAAAATCAGAAGTGTGCTTTGGAGAAAAAAAGGAGGTTAGAGTTTTTAAAGAGGAAAGAGGCATTTTACATGAACTATTTTGAACAAAATGTTATTGGTTCTGATATAGATACAGTTGCACTAATCTATACATGGTTGATGCTAGATTAAGCAGAAAGTGCATATATATCCACTCTAACATGTAACATATATCTTGACTTTTAGCTGAGTTCAGTAGTGATTTCAAGAATTCTAGACAGAAGACATGCAAATCCCCACTTCCTCAGTGTCCTTCTGCTCCCATTTTAAATAACTGTCTTAGCAATACTTACTCCATTTATTCTCTTTGTTACCAGTTTTTTTTTGTCACATCCCTCTCACTTACCTGTCTGCTTCTTAAGGACAATTCAGAATCACTGGTTTTAGCTGCCATCACACTCTTTTTATTATTTTCCTGTTTTAAATTTCCTTTTACTTCATGCCTTTCCCCATGATGCCATCAACTGTCCTTAAAATTTTAAATAATATTTCCCTTTTTGAGCAACTGTGGTAGCATCACTTAATGCAAAATATTTTGACCTTTTCATTTTTACACTCAAGGATATTTTGACTTCACTGCTTGAATCTGTTTCATCTTTGCCCTGCTACTGTAAGAAGAATTACAGTACTATGTACAAAGCAATAAGAAGACAGGTGAAGAATAGAGTGACAGAGCACATGCAGTCTGATGCAATAGAGCCAAAGGTAGTTTGCCATATTTGTCTCATTGGTTAAATAGGGAAGAAGTACTCATTACCTCACTCATAAAGAATATGACTCGCACCTGTCTTTAATATAAAGTAAAAGGAATAATGACCAAAACTTCTCATTGTAAAAATGAATTTGGCAGTATTTGTACCCTCGGCCATCAGATATGGTACATAAACACACATGCACACAAACTAATAGTAGCAGAGGCTATAAAGAGTAAAATTTTAAAGCGAAAAAAAATTCAAAATGGTACAAAAAATAAAAATCTTATTTATAGAAAATAACATTTCAGTAACATTAACTAGAATAAATGAAAATGTAATAGATGGAAATGGCTTAATATATTTTCAAAAGAGATTAATTAGTGTTAATATAGTTTTAAGTATTAAACTTGGTCTTTAAAAATGTATTATTAAAATGCTGTCAGGGTCAAAATCGTGTGTCTAAATATCTGATCATTCTCCTTATTGCTTAAAGAGTTGCTTAAAATATAAAATTCCAATTAGTTTCCCAACTAGACTCCGTCAGTTTTCCAAACTATATTTCCTAATTCCTTTCCAGTTCCTTAAATAGTCCTAAGAATATACTGCTATGATCATATTGAGGATCTTAGTTGTGTTTTTACAGTCTCATACTTAACAGTCCTGAAATATTTTCTCACCACCTCTTCTTTATCTTCCCCCATTTTTCTGCCTGGCAAATACTTATCCCTGAAGGCTCAGTTCACCTCCTTAACCACAGACAAAATTGATTACTTCCACTTTAAGAGCATACTACTGGCATGGTATTATTCACATTGAATAGATGTCTGTTTCTCAACATATTCCATCCACCACTCATTTTGAATTTAATAAAGGCCAAGAATCAAGAATCAAGTTTTATACATTGGTATATTTCCTTCAATACTTTGCAAATACTTTATGCACTTCCCCCCAAATTTGCAAAATAGCTAAAAATTAACATAGTATTTAATTTAGAGTAGAGTGCTTTATAGTAGAGTGCTTTAAGAGGTTCGTAATGAATTATCATATGCCCTTTTGAGGTTCATAATGAATTATGTGCCCTTTTAGAATCATCTTAATCTTTGTGCTTAGGAATTTGTTTTGTTTTGCTTCTCTCATCTTTAAATTGTGATGATCATGCCAACCTCATTGAATTAATATATGCATGAATGGATGCAAAAGACTTAGCGCTGTGGTTGATGTAAAGTAAGCACTCCATGAATTTCATCTATAATATTTTTAAAGTAATTTTATGTTTTGAATATTTATATAAGTCTTAATGGGAAGGAGTAATACATAAAGTTCTTGAACTTCCTACCAGCTCTGAGATTTCCTATAGCTACTCAGTAAAAAAACAGTCATATAAGAATTGTTCTGCTGTTGTTTACATGTTGTTATGTGTTGTGCAATGTAACTGGGATTTTAAAGTCGTGTAAACTACAATTGTAACTTCTATATAATGGACTGTAGCATTAAAAATTATAGAATTCAATTTAAAGGAATTATAGAAGTGTTGGCTTTTTTCAATGAACTAGTTTAAAAGTTACTTTTTCACTTAATGGTTTTACCAAGGAAGTAGCTCTTCAGGAAGGTTGAAAAGCATCATTTCTTTGACTACTCTCTGTCAAAGCCCTTTTACTTTTCAGTCACTGTCTGACCTATTAAAAACAAGTATTGATTTCCCCCCCTTCATTACCCAGCCACCCCATCTCTCCCATCCCCCACCACTCCAGCAACCCAGTTTGTTTCCTGAGATTAAGAATTCCTCATATCAGTGAGGTCATATGATACTTGTTTATCTCTGATTGACTTATTTCGCCCAGCATAATACCCTCCAGTTCCATCCACATCGTTGTAAATGGCAAGATATCATTACTTTTGATGGCTGCATAATATTCCACTGTATATGTATACCACATCTTCTTTATCCATTCATCTGTTGTTGGACTTCTTGGCTCTTTCCATAGTTTGGCTATTGTGGACATTGCTGCTATAAACATCTGGGTGCACGTACCCCTTCAGATCTCTACATTTGTATCTTTGGGGTAAATACCTAGTAGTGCAATTGCTGGGTCGTATGGTAGCTCTATTTTCAACTTTTTGAGGAACCTCCTTACTGTTTTCCAGAGTGGCTGCCCCAGCTTGCATTCCCACCAACAGTGTAGGAGGGAAATCAGAGGGGGAGACGAACCATGAGAGACTATGGACTCTGAGAAACAAACTGAGGATTCTAGAGGGGAGGGGGGTGGGTGATGGGTTAGCCTGGTGATGGGTATTAAAGAGGGCACGTACTGCATGGAGCACTGGGTGTTATACGCAAACAATGAATCATGGAACACTACATCAAAAACTAATGATGTAATGTATGGTGATTAACATCACATAATAAAAATTAAAAAACAAAAGAGTAAAAAAAATAAGTATTGGGTCATATGATGAATACAGGACTTTGAGTAATTACCCAGGGGAATTCTTTGCAAATAAATAAATAAATAAATTCAGAGACAATCATAAGTCTTGATTTCTACTATGTAATGGCTCTAGCGTTTGACATTTTGTTTCTTAACATCAAACTGAAAGCAGACATTTTTAGGGATTACTTAGTGTGATAAGAAAGGAGAACTTCCCCTTCTAAATTCTTACCTTTAAAAACTATACCTTCATGGGTCTCAGCTTTTGGTAAGGAAAACCACTTGGCATGTTTTGAGGTTGCTCTCTATACCTGGTTAGTAGTTGTTCTGGGGAAAGGAAGAAGGAATATATCTTCTATGAGTAAGAGAGATTTTTATAGGCATTCACTTTTAATGAGAGGAAAAGATGTTTGGAGTCCCTTAGTTCTTTTTTTTTTTTTTTTTTTGAACATGACCTATGACAACACTAGTTCAGAAAAGGACATTTTCAGGCAACACAAACACATTCATTTCTGGTGAGGAGGGTAGCACAGGTATTCTTAGGGAGTAACTGTTGTGGACTCAGTTATGGTATAAACAGATGTATACATGGTTGTATTGTTTCCAAAATAGTATACCTCAGCTATCTTTTTTGAGGATAACAATATTAGTTTATGACATAGCTTGTAAACCTGTGCTGACACAAGTAGTTTTGTAAAGCCATGTATTTGAACACTCATTCATTCAGCAATCTGTTTTATAAGAGTTCGTGGCAGATAGAAATCTTAGGAAATGTGGTGACCCCAAAACTGCACAGGCGTTGTGTGTGGCTAATTTTAAAATTTGTCTTGGACTATAAAAACAACAGATTTGAAGTTTTATTAGTGTTTTGGAAAATCATCATGCATCTTGGCTTCTTGGCATTTTCCAAAGTCTTCATAGGCATGGGAAATTTCACATGAGGCCCATCTTCCAGAGATACAACTTGCTTCCTATCCTTTTTTGAGGCCAAGTAGCAGAAAAATGGCTTGTCTGCCACTCAGGTAGATTCATGTAAGACATCAATTCAGAAGAGATCAATATGCAGGCAACACCAGGGTATTCATTTATGGTGTCATGGCACACAGAATTCTGGCTTTCAGAAGTAACAGGAGCACTGGGGATTTTCCTATACAATGCTCAGGATGACCGTTGTGATCTGCAGGGTACAGGGTGCATGTCCAAAAAAGGGCAAGATAGTTGGATCCTATCAATGAGTCTGAGAACCTTTAATTATCTTCTAATGTTTCTTCTCAAACTAGTTAGTGATTGTCTGAAGTCAGAAGCCATGATATACTAGGATAGCAACAGGAACTTATAGTTTTCCCAGTTTCTAGAATATATAAATAATAGTGACCACTAGCTTGAATTATATAACTATATAAAACTTGAATATGGGGGGGGCGGAGCAAGATGGCGGAGGAGTAGGAGACCTAGATTTCGTCTGGTCTCAGGAATTCAGCTGAATAGGGATCAAACCATTCTGAACACCTACGAACTCAACAGGAGATCAAAGAGGAGAGTAGCAACAACTCTCTGAACAGAGAAGCGACCACTTACTGGAAGGTAGGACATGCGGAGAAGTGAATCCGAGGTGATATTCGGGAGGATAGACGGCGGGGGAGGGGGCCTCCGTCGGCCGCTTCTGGCAAGTGCTAGAGCCGCGGAGCACAAAATCAGAACTTTTAGAAGTCGGCTCCGTGGAGGGACGTCGCTGCAGTGGCTAAGCGGGGGATGGAACCCTCGTGGGACAGTGTGGTCTCAGGACCCTTGGGGTCACAGAAGGACCGGGGGAGCCTGAGTGCGCCAGAGCACCCAGGTATCGGAGCGGGGAAGCCGGCTGCAGAGACGGAGCCGAGGCGCGGGCTCTCAGTTCGGGGTTGCCATAAACTGTGATCCGCAGCCCAGTCGGGCCACTGCTCCTCCAGCAGGGACCCAACAAGCGGCAGATCCGGGGAGACTCCCCTTCCTTCCCGGGGAGGAGCGGCGCGGGAACGCACCGCAGGGATCTGCTGGGTTTGGAGACTCCACACGGGGTCAGGTGCCAGAGATAGAAACGCTCGGTCACAGGCCAGGTGAGCACGGAGAGCGGCCGGAGACCGGGGACAAGGGAGTGACTGCTTTTCTCTGGGGGCGCACTGAGGAGCTGGGCCCCGAGTTCTCAGCTCCTCTGAGTGGAGATTGGGAGGCCACCATTTTTTGCCCTGGTCCTCCAAGGCTGTACGGAGAGCTTGCAGGGAACAAAAGCTCCTGAGATCAAACCCGAGCAGCTTGCTTAGCCCGGACCTACAAGGGCGGGGCAATTCCGCCTCCGGCAAAGACATTTGGAAACCACAGCAACAGGCCCCTCCCCCAGAAGATCAGCCCGAACAGCCAGCAAGCCAAGACCAAGTTTACCGATCAAGGAGAACGGGAGAACTCCAGCGCTAGGGGAATACTGCACATAGAATTCATGGCTTTTTTTTACCATGATTCATTAGTTCATCAAAGTTAATTTTTGTTAACTGTTTTTTTTTTCTTTTTCCCTTTTTCAACCAACATCTTATCAATCTCTTTTATAAAAAAAACTTTTTGTTTTTCAATTTTAGAGTCATGTTTTATCCCTTCATATTAGTTACCCTTATTTTTGGCATATATATATATATATATATATATATATATATATACACATAAGTTGTTCTCTCTTTAAAATTTTGAAATACGGTTTCTTCTAACAGATCAAAATATACCCTAAATCACTAGTGTATGGCTCTGTTTTAGTCTCGTCCGCCTTTACATTCTCTCCTTTTTTTCTTTTTTTTTTTAATCTTCTTTCTTTTTTCAAACAACTTCTTATCAAGTCCTTTTATAAAAACTTTTATAATTTTCATCTTTACAGTCATCTCTATCCGTTGATTGTATCAACCCTTATTTTGTACAATATGTCTTTCTTCCTTTAAAATTTTAGGAGGCACTTTTTTCTAACAGACCAAAATACGCCCAAAATCTACTGTGTGGCACTGATCTATGCACTAGCCTGATCATATTTGATCACATTCTGCTTTTTTTGTATTGTTCTGTTTTTGTTTTTATCTTTTTTTTTCTTTTTTTCTTTTTTTCTCTTTCTTTTTTCTTTCTTTCCCTTTCTTTTCCCCTGGTTTCAGGTCTTTTCTGATTTGTATACAGTATATTTGCTGGGGACGTTGTAAACCTGTTAGCATTTTGTTCTCTCATTCATCTATTCTCCTCTGGACAAAATGACAAGACGAAAAAAATCACCTCAGCAAAAAGAACAAGAGGTAGTACCGTCAGCCAGGGACTTACTCAATACGGACATTAGTACAATGTCGGACCTAGAGTTCAGAATCATGACTTTAAAGATACTAGCTGGGCTTGAAAAAAGTGTGGAAGTTATTAGAGAAACCCTTTCTGGAGAAATAAAAGAACTAAAATCTAACCAAGTAGAAATCAAAAAGGCTATTGATGAGGTGCAATGAAAAATAGGGGCACTAACTGCTAGGATAAATGAGGCAGAAGAGAGAATCAGTGATATAGAAGACCAAATGATGGAAAATAAAGAGGCTGAGAAAAAGAGGGAGAAACAACTACAGGATCACGAGGGCAGAATTCGAGAGATAAGTGATACGATAAGACGAAACAACATTAGAATAATTGGGATCCCAGAAGAAGAAGAAAGAGAGAGGGGGGCAGAAGGTATATTGGAGCAAATAATAGCAGAGAACTTCCCTAATGTGAGGAAGGAAACAGGCATCAAAATCCAGGAAGCACAGAGAACCCCTCTCAAAATCAATAATAATAGGTCAACACCCCGACATCTAATAGTAAAACTTACGAGTCTCAGAGACAAAGAGAAAATCCTGAAAGCAGCTCGGGAGAAGAGATCTGTAACCTACAATGGTAAAAATATTAGATTGGCAACAGACCTATCCATTGAGACCTGGCAGGCCAGAAAGGACTGGCAAGATATCTTCAGAGCACTAAACGAGAAAAATATGCAGCCAAGAATACTATATCCAGCTAGGCTGTCATTGAAAATAGAAGGAGAGATAAAAACCTTCCAGAACAAACAAAAACTAAAGGAATTTGCAAACACGAAACCAGCCCTCCAAGAAATATTGAGAGGGGTCTTCTAAGCAAAGAGACAAAAAGCAGCACAGATCAGAAAGGAAAACAGACAATATACAGTAACAGTCACCTTACAGGCAATACAATGGCACTAAATTCATACCTTTCAATAGTTACCCTGTATGTAAATGGGCTAAATGCCCTGATCAAAAGACACAGGCTATCAGATTGGATTAAAAAACAAGACCCATCAATATGCTGTCTGCAAGAGACTCATTTTAGACCCAAAGACACCCCCAGATTGAAAGTGAGGGGGTGGAAAACCATTTACCATGCTAATGGACACCAAAAGAAAGCTGGGGTGGCAATCCTTATATCAGACAAACTAGATTTTAAAACAAAGACTGTAATAAGAGATGAGGAAGGACACTATATCCTACTTAAAGCGTCTATCCAACAGAAGATCTAACAATTGTAAATATCTATGCCCCGAACATGGGAGCAGCCAATTATATAAGGCAATTAATAACAAAAGCAAAGAAACACATTGACAACAATACAATAATAATGGGGGACTTTAATACCCCCCTGACTGAAATGGACAGATCATCTAAACAAAAGATCAACAAGGAAATAAAGACTTTAAATGACACACTGGACCAAATGGACTTCACAGACATATTCAGAACATTCCATCCCAAAGCAACGGAATACACATTCTTCTCTAGTGCCCGTGGAACATTCTCCAGAATTGATCACATCCTAGGTCACAAATCAGGTCTCAACTGGTACCAAAAGATTGGGATCATTCCCTGCATATTTTCAGACCACAATGCTTTGTAACTAGAACTCAATCACAAGAGGAAAATCGGAAAGAACTCAAATACATGAAAGCTAAAGAGCATCCTACTAAAGAATGAATGGGTCAACCAGGAAATTAAAGAAGAATTAAAAAAATTCATGGAAACCAATGAAAATGAAAACACAACTGTCCAAAATCTTTGGGATACAGCAAAGGCAGTCCTGAGAGGAAAGTATATAGCAATACAAGCCTTTCTCAAGAAACAAGAAAGGTGTCAAATACACAACCTAACCCTACACCTAAAGGAGCTGGAGAAAGAACAGCAAAGAAAGCCTAAACCCAGCAGGAGAAGAGAAATCATAAAGATCAGAGCAGAAATCAATGAACTAGAAACCAAAAGAACAGTAGAACATATCAACGAAACTAGGAACTGGTTCTTTGAAAGAATTAACAAGATTGATAAACCCCTGGCCAGACTGATCAAAAGGAAAAGAGAAATGACCCAAATCAACAAAATCATGAATGAAAGAAGAGAGATCACAACCAACACCAAAGAAATACAAACAATTATAAGAACATATTATGAGCAACTCTATGCCAGCAAATTAGATAACCTGGAAGAAATGGGTGCATTCCTAGAGATGTATCAACTACCAAAACTGAACCAGGAAGAAATAGAAAACCTGAACAGACCTATAACCACTAGGGAAATTGAAGCAGTCATCAAAAATCTCCCAAGAAAAAAAAGCCCAGGGCCAGATGGCTTCCCAGGGGAATTCTATCAGGTATTTAAAGAAGAATTAATACCTCTTCTCCTGAAACTGTTCCAAAAAATAGAAATGGAAGGAAAACTTCCAAACTCATTTTATGAGACCACCATTACCTCTTCCCAAAACCAGACAAAGATCCCATCAAAAAGGAGAATTACAGAACAATATCCTTGATGAACATCAATGCAAAAATTCTCACCAAAATACTAGCCAATAGGATCCAACAGTACATTAAAAGGATTATTCACCACGACCAAGTGGGATTTGGGCTGCAAGGCTGGTTCAACATCCGCAAGTCAATCAACGTGATACAATACATTAACAAAAGAAAGAACAAAAATCATATGATCCTCTCAATAGATGCAGAAAAAGCTTTTGACAAAGTACAGCATCCTTTCTTGATCAAAGCTCTTCAGAGTATAGGGATAGAGGGTACATACCTCAATATCATAAAAGCCATCTACGAAAAACCTACAGCGAATATCATTCTCAATGGGGAAAAGCTGAGAGCTTTTCCCCTAAGTTCAGGAAGGCGGCAGGGATGTCCACTCTCACCACTGCTATTCAACGTAGTATTAGAAGTCCTAGCCACAGCAATCAGACAAGAAAAAGAAATCAAAGGCATCAAGTCGGCAACAAGGAAGTCAAACTCTCACTCTTTGCAGATGATATGATACTTTATGTGGAAAACCCAAAAGACTCCACCCCAGAACTGCTAGAACTCATACAGGAATTCAGTCAAGTAGCAGGCTATAATATCAATGCACAGAAATCAGTGGCATTTTATACACCAACAACAAGACAGAAGAGAGACAAATCAAGGAGTTGATCCCATTCACAATTGCACCCAAAACCATAAGATACCTAGGAATAAATTTAACCAAAGAGGCAAAGGATCTGTACTCAGAAAACTATAAAATACTCATGAAACAAATTGAAGAAGACACAAAGAAATGGAAAAACTTTCCATGCTTATGGATTGGGAGAACCAACATTGTGAAGATGTCAATGCTACCTAGAGCAATCTACACATTCAGTGCAGTCCCCATCAAAATACCATCCACTTTTTTCAAAGAAATGGAACAAATAATCCTAAAATTTGTATGGAACCAGAAGAGACCCCGAATAGCCAGAGGAATGTTGAAAAAGAAAAGCAAAGCTGGGGGCATCACAATTCCGGACTTCCAACTCTATTACAAAGCTGTCATCATCAAGACAGTATGGTACTGGCACAAAAACAGACACATAGATCAATGGAATGGAATAGAGAGCCCAGAAATGGACCCTCAACTCTATGGTCAACTTATCTTTGACAAAGCAGGAAAGAATGTCCAATGGAAAAAAGACAGTCTCTTCAACAAATGGTGTTGGGAAAATTGGACAGCCACATGCAGAAGAATGAAACGACCATTTCCTACACCACACACAAAAATAGACTCCAAATGGTTGACAGACCTAAACGTGAGACAGGAGTCCATCAAAATCCTAAAGGAGAACACAGGCAGCAAGCTCTTCGACCTCAGCCACAGCAACTTCTTCCTAGAAACATCACCAAAGGCACGGGAAGCCAGGGCAAAAATGAACTATTGGGATTTCATCAAGATAAAAAGCTTTTGCACAGCAAAAGAAACAGTCCACAAAACCAAAAGACAACTGACAGAATGGGAGAAAATATTTGCAAATGACATAGCAGATAAAGGGCTAGTATCCAAAATCTATAAAGAACTTATCAAACTGAACACCCAAAGAACAAATAATCCAATCAAGAAATGGGCAGAAGACATGAACAGACATTTCTCCAAAGGAGACATCCAAATGGCCAACAGACACATGAAAAAGTGCTCAACATCGCTCGGCATCAGGGAAATCCAAATCAAAACCTCAATGAGATACCACCTCACACCCGTCAGAATGGCTAAAATTAACAAGTCATGGAACAAGAGATGTTGGTGGGGATGTGGAGAAAGGGGAACCCTCCTACACTGTTGGTGGGAATGCAAGCTGGTGCAACCCCTCTGGAAAACAGTATGGAGGTTCCTCAAACAGTTGAAATTAGAGCTACCATTCAATCCAGCAATTGCACTACTGGGTATTTACCCCAAAGATACAAATGTAGGGATCCGAAGGGGTACGTGCACCCCAATGTTTATAGCAGCAATGTCCACACTATCCAAACTGTGGACAGAGCCAAGATGTCCATCGACAGATGAATGGATAAAGAAGATGTGGTATATATACACAATGGAATATTATGCAGCCATCAAAAGGAATGAGATCTTGCCATTTGCAACGACATGGATGGAACTGGAGGGTGTTATGCTTAGTGAAATATGTCAATCAGAGAAAGGCATGTATCATATGACCTCACTGATATGAGGAATTCTTAATCTCAGGAACAAACTGAGGGTTGCTGGAGTGGTGGGGGGTGGGAGGGATGGGGTGGCTGGGTGATAGACATTGGGGAGGGTATGTGCTATGGTGAGCGCTGTGAATTTTGTAAGACTGTTGAATCACAGATCTGTACTTCTGAAACAAATAACGCAACATATTTTAAGAAAAAAGAAAAAGAAGAAGGTAGCAGGAGAGGAAGAATGAAGGGGAGTAAGTCAGAGGGGGAGACGAACCAGGAGTAATGATGGACTCTGAAAAGCAAACTGAGGTTTCTAAAGGGGAGGAGGGTAGGGGGATGGTTTAGCCTTGTGATGGGTATTAAAGAGGGCACATTCTGCATGGAGCACTGGGTGTTATGAACAAACAATGAATCATGGAACACTACACCAAAACAAATGATGTAATATACGGTGATTAACATAACAATAAAAAATTAAAAAAAAACTTGAATATGGACTTCAGAATTGCATTATTTTAAGGTTCTGTTTGAATAAGTAGTTTTCTTGGACAAATCAAACACTGGAATTGTTCTTTGAAGGTCAGAATTTTTATTTTAATGTGTCAATACTAATAACTTCTTAAACCAGTATTTGTAAGGGTTAAATGTCATGGTTTTTACAAAATGAGTCAAAGATATCTAGAATATATACAGTGGTCACCAAATTGTGGCTGCTGCTACTGATGTATTGGTATTAGTGGTGGTAGTATGACCTGAGAGAAGTTCTTCATTAGCTCAGCTATCCTCACCGAAACTCTAGTATTATAATTTCATTTTACTTATGAAGAATATGATGGTGAAGTTGGAAATATCTCATCCACAATCATACAGATTTACCTGTATTCCAAGTCAATGATCCATTTTCTGCTTCATCTGGTCTGTAGTTGAATCCCTCGAGTGTATTTTTCAATTCAATTATTTTATTTTTCTGCTCTGTGACTTCTGTTTGCACTCCCTTATATTTTCTAGTTCTTTTTTAAAGTTCTCACTACATTCATCCATTCTTCCCCTCAGTTTGGTGAGCATCTTCATGACCAGTACTTCCAGCTCTCCACCAGGTAGATTACTTATCTCTGTTTCATTAAGATCTTTTTCTGAGGTTTTGTATTCTTCATTTTTCATTTGGAAAGTGGAAATCAGTATGGAGATTTCTCAAAAAATTAAAAATAGAACTGTCATGTAACCCAGCTTTTCTACTTCTGGGTATTTATCTGAAGAAAACAAAAACACTAATTTGGAAAGATACACCCTTTTGCTCATTGCAGCATTATTTGCAATAGCTGAGATAATGGAAACCACCAAAGTGTCCATTGATGGATAAATAAAAAGCTGTGGGACACACACACACACACACACACACACACGTACTAGAATACTACTCAGTATTGAAAAAAAAAAAAAAAGGGAACACCAGGGATGGACCTTGAGAGTATTACGCCAAGTGAAATAAGTCAGACTGAGAAAGACAAATTCTATATTACTTCATTTACATTTGGAATTTAAAAAACAGGTAAAACAAAACTCATAGATACAGAGAACAGACTTGTGGTTATCAGAGGAGAAAGGGGTGTGGGGTGGGCAAAATGGGTGAATAGGGTCAGTTGTATGGTGATGGATGGCAACTAGACTTATTGTGATCACTTTGTAGTGTATACAAATATTGAATTATTATGTTGTACACCTGATACTAATATGTTATATACCAATTTTATCTCAGTTAAGAAAAATAAAAAGAGCAGAGTCGATATTTCTCCAAAACCTATGCTCCTCATACCATCCAATATTGTCTACCAAAATCAAAGTCTGACAAACACAAGATATGAGGTAGTCTGCATCAGTGCTTGAAGACTTCATGATAATTGATGAAGAGAAGCAGTCAGGGCAGATGTGTATTTTTCCTAGAACAAAAAAAAAACACTTTAATTTTAGAGGACTGACTATGCTCCAGGTCCTACTGCAAACTTTTGATATGTATCATTTATTTAATTATCACAGCAAACCAAGAAAGACACATTCTATCCAAGAAGTGATTATCAACCACTGTGAGAAAATGAACACATGGTAAAGCTGGGAACTGAAGCTAACCAGTCCACTTCTGAATCTGTATTATTTAAGTAAGTGTTAAATAATCTCAAGTTTGCTGTGATGAAGACTCTTGACTCTGGAGTCATTCTAACCCAGATTGCTGTATGTGATCATTAAGACATGATGATATGTGAATGTTTGTATGTTTAAGAGGTTTACTTTTTGGGGGGGATCTTTTTTGTTAAGTGGACACTAAATCTGCTTCCTGGTTTTTAATGGCAATCTTTTAGATTTTTTTAAATTGAAGTATAGTTGACACACAATGTTTCAGGCATACATCATAGCGATTGGACAAGTGTATACATTACACTATGCTCTCTTTAAGTGTAGCTATCATCTGCCACCATACACTGCTATTACAATACCTTTGACTAAATTCCAAGCAAAATGTTGATGGGACAGGGAAAAGCTGTAGGGAGGATGTATATATTCCATGCAGTAATGGAAAAGAGAATAGTCTATGGAGGACTGGAGCAGTGGAGACTCTTTCCCTGATTCTTGACAGTGCCCAAGGCAGACAGTTAAACCTCGGTAATGATGGCTGTGTGGGGAAGCAAGAAGAAAAAATCCTCAGCCTTGGGGCACCTGGGTGGCTCTGTCAGTTAAGAGTCAGACTCTGGATTTCAGCTCAGGTATGATCTCAGGGTGCTCTCTTGTTCTCTCTCAAATAAATAAATAAATACATATTTTTAAAAAAGTCCTCAACATCACAAAAAATCCCCAAATTTAAAAGTTGAGGCTTGGCAAGGAAGTAGTGGAAAGTCACTTATATATGTGAATTATCATTTATATATGTACTACGTAGGGAAAACAATAACACTCTCTCTTGGGTGTGTGTGTGTGTGTGTGTGTGTGTGTTTGTGAAATAATATGAAGTCTATGGAAGGGAGAGCACAGTTACTGACAATTTCAACTATTCAATAAATTTTAATGATTTTAATTGGTATTTCTATCATGGATTATTTTTTCTATTTTTAATGAATGGATCATTATTAAAATGTAAAATATTTTAATTTAAAATCTTAAGATTACAGATGTCTGTACTCCTTATATTTCTATATATCTTATGTTTTTCACTAAATCTCCCCCTAATATTCTTTCTTGACTTGTCTTCCTCTCTCTGTGTTTTCCCTAGACTATTACTATCACTCTTAAGTGCCAATCTAAATTTTGCAAAAAAAAAAAAAATAGCATCTAGGTTAATATGTAGAACTTTTTGAGATACAGTTAAAAAGTATTTTTTTAGTTATTCTTGATTCTTCACACCAAGTTGATATATGAATATATGTTGGCGATAAACTTACTTTTTTTAGTAGTACAGTTTCTGTCCAATTAAAATATGTTTATGAGTATGTGTTTCAGTTACGTATTAATAAATGCATACAAATCTTCCATTTGTGTACTTATAGCAGACGAAACTAATAGGAGTACCTAAAACAGATGAGAAATAGTCTGGCTGCAGTTCAGCTAGAGAGAGCACATAAGTCTTCTCTTGTGTTAAATCCTTCACACCATTAAATTGTTATTTACTGATCCTGCTGACAAGGGCAGCAAAGCAGAGCAATTTTACATTTCAAAATAAAAAAATAAATTAAAAAATCCCTTTTCTGATAGATTGTGCATATCTCGTGCTAAGCATTCCATATTTATATTTTTCTAGTCCTTGATTTCCTTATATGCCCAGTAGTAATATAACCATAAATGAGGTAAGTGGGTGGAAGTATCTTCTCTGCTTTTTTAATTGATAGTATCATGTGTTTAATTCATTTATCAATAATATTACTATCAGGAAAGGAGAAAACCTAGTAAGCCAAATGCCACATTAAAAGATAAATTCTTAATTTTATCTTCTAGTATCAATTTGTTAAGTTTACTGAGTTATTTAAAAAAATTACCAATAGGAGTAGATGATTAAAATGATTGTTCATCTTTTAGTGTTTTTATTTTTGTCTTCTTCCTCTATTCTTAATTTTCAGATTGTGGGATCTACAAAGAGGCAGTAGTGAACAGCCATGTACACTGATTCCTTGTCAATTTGGAAATAGATTAATATGGAAATTTTATAAAATTGAGCAATTATGATCTATGATTCGGAATGCAATAGTTAAATGTGAGTTGTATGTGTTGGTTTTTATTTTACTGGCTTTTATTTTAATTTTAATAACCCTAACTATAATTTTCTGTACAAATTTTAAACAGGATTTTCATTTAGGGTATTGCATTTTCTACTAAGTTACAACACAGTTGATATACTGCACAGTTATCTTTTTTCCCTCTGTACTCATTTATGTATTGAGAGTGCTGAAAATTTGATGTATTAGTTCAACAATTTATCACTGAATTTGCTTCACCTGTGGGCTTTTCATTTTTTTACTGTGGAAAAATGCTAAGTTTTCTATGCTCTCGTTGGCTAAGTTTTCTATGCTCTTGTTGCTCTTCAGTGATGGTTCAGAAGAAGCAAGTCCAAATGAAAGATCTCTGCCCCAGGGAAGCACTTAAATGTTTTTTTCTGGTATGCTTCTCTACCTTGGTACAGCTCGGTAATGCTGGGGATGTAGCCTTTTCTTCATCACTTTCTTCTGATACACAAATGTCTCATTTTCTGCAATATGATTCTTATTGAGCCAGTTGATGATTTCCTTGTCCTTGTCAAACATCTTATATTTGTCCTAATCATTGATAATGCTTTTGATATTTTTTACCTTCAACCATGGCTTTCATGTTGAACTGTAAGATTTAAAAGAATAGTTAGAAGGCACCTTTGTCTCTGCTTTTCATTTCAAATTTGTGGTTCTTTAGTGTCCTGAATTGCACCTTCAGTGTCTTCCTTGCTCAAAGGAAGATGTCTTTTGTGATGGAAATCTTGTTCTTTTTTTCTGTATTGTTATCACAGACTACAATCTGAGATAAATTATGGAAAACAGTAGTATACCTATGAATAAAAACTTGCCAAGCAGGTTGCCATGGCACATTCACCTTTATAAACTAGGGGATGTTCACTGAGCTGGTTGTCGAAGTAGTGAAGGTCTATGTCTGTTTTGGGGCATATTGCTATTGTGTTTGATCATGACAATTTTGACCCCATCAGGAGTTTTAATACCAGTAGAAAACGTAGTGATATCCAAGAACAACAAATCCTGAACCTTGCCAGATAAGTTCCTGGACAGGTGATTTGTAAACAATAACCTCATAAGGGGTTATGTTCTTTTCATTTGTTTTCCATTGAAGATAATAGAGGTAGAGAAGTTGACACTTGCTTGGAGATATCTTTCTTGGAGAGGTGAGTGCTAGCCTGTTTTGTTGTATTGTGGTATTCTGAACTCTGCACAGAAAGCCATTCCGGATGTGAGCTTGTCTAAGTTGCACTGTGAAGGGCTTTCTCTGCAGAGTCCAGAAAGCCACAGAACAGGCTAGCATTCAATTTTTCAAACTGGCGCATGTAATGGAGTGCGGAAGTCAACCTTTCTTGAAGAGAATATCAATTTTGCCCTTTTTAAAAAGAAAGTATGTTGAGCATGTTCAGAGTAGTACATCGGCTACAGTCGGAATGGATTATAAAATATCTCATTCCTCATAACACCTCTAACACTAAATTTTAGCTACACATTTTAAACTTTATCTGATAGTTGAAAAATTATATCTCATAATTTTAATTTGCTATTATTTTAATACTAAAGATTTTAAACTGCTTTTTATGTTATTTTGGTTATTTGAATGCTTCCTTCTGTGAAACGCATGTTTATGTACTGTGAATATTTTTCTACTTGGAAGATGAACTTTTTCTGCTTAATCTGTAGTTTATTGACTTAGTATTTCCAATTATTTAACTGCCCTTCCCACTATCAGATTTGTTTTTACCCACTCTTCTCACATCGGGCTTGACCATGTAATTTGCTTTGGCCATGAAATGGGAGTGGATGTAATAACTGGTGATAGGGAGCAGAAGCTCTGGGAGTCCCACTATTGATCGTTATCTCTCTCTCTCTCTGCTACAGGAGCCTTTTATCCTAAAGAGACTTCTGCTGACTTGCAATATAACATGAATCTTTGATGTAAGGCACTGAGGTTTTGGTACTGCTATTTTTTTTTCTTTTTTAAGAGAGGGAAAGATAAGGGGGTATGGGGAGAGGGCAGAGGGAAAGGGAGAATCTTAAGCTCCATGCCCATCATGGAGCCCAACACAGGAGTTCGGTCTCACGACCCCAAGATTATGACCTGAGCTGAAATCAAGAATTGGACGCTTAACTGACTGAGCCACCCAGGTGCCCCTGGCATTGCTTTTTAATTCAGCATAACCTAGCTTAAGCCGATTGATATACATTTATTTTAAAATATATTTGTACACTTAAGAGCAATGAGTCATTCTGTTGATATGACTGGGTTTTGATTCTATACAGCATTTCCTTCCAACAAATTTGACTACAAACATAGAATTAAAATACTCATTGAATGTAAACTTTCAATATTTCAGTTTATATTCTTAGATTAACACAAAGTCTAACTTTTTGCTCTAATAAGCATCTGCTATTTAGATTTTTAAAAATCCTTAGATGAGTTTATAGTCATATGGGTGTTCTGATGATACCGTGTATATATATATTCATGTTTCTCTTTAAAAGCTACAGATAAACTGATACCTAAAGGAAAAACAAATAGAAAACTCCACATTATTTGTATCATTGTGAAATTATTTTTTGTAGAAAAAGGAAATATCTTTGCTTTCCTTTCCTCTCCAACTACCACCTTTGCATCTCCTTAGGTATTTTTTTAATGCTTGTGACCTGGTAATCCAAATTCTCCTAATCTGATAGGGTCCAGTTTAAGCTTTATTTTCTCATTAGTACATTTTTTCCTCTGTAGTCTCAAAAAATATTAGCTGGCAATGAATATTTAACGTTTTATTACAAACTGAATTAGTTGATGATAAATTGGTTCAGATTCATATTATTTATGCAAGAAAGTAATATTCCTTATGTCAGAGATCAGATTTTAACCTTAGGCATTCAAAATATCTGCCATAATACTAACCAGAGAAGAGATGGTCAATAAATTTAAGATTTGAAACAAAAATGTAAATTCTTCATAGATGAAACCTCATCACAATAAAACAGTTGTGAACTTAGAATCACATATATTTAATGTCTTCTGAGTATAAGGAAAGAACAATGGATAATAATATTAGGGTACATTGGTTTAAGTAGATATGTACATTGGTTTAAGTAGATATGTCACTTTTTTTTTTACTACCACCTAAGAAACTTAATCTAATTAAAGCTAAGTTAAAAATGGAAAAGAATTACAAATATTCCTTACAAAGATCTGGAATATTAATGGATATTAATTTCAATAGAAATTTTAGATACTTCCAGCTGAATATCACACAAATATCAAAATATTGGCTTTGAGGGAAAATTTATGAAAAGATATTTGGGGCATTAATTTTTTTTCATTTTCGTTGACTCGGAGTAAAATTCAAAATATTTGTGTTTAGGAAAAGAAAGTACAGTTTTCGTTCCAACTTAGTTCATTTTTTTTTAAGATTTTATTTATTTATTTGACAGAGAGAGACACAGTGAGAGAGAGAACACAAGCAGGGGGAGTGGGAGAGGGAGAAGCAGGCCTTCCGCGGAACAGGACCCTGGAATCATGACCTGAGCCGAAGGCAGACACTTAATGACTGAGCCACCCAGGCACCAACTTAGTTCATTTAAATGGAAGCCTCCTACTTATGAGTGGGTTGTATTCTAAATAGTGATGTGTCAACCAATTATTTGAAAAGTGGAATATATTTTCCATTGCTATAATATAATTAATAGTGGCTATGTTACTTATAAGAACAACTCCTCAAACTCAGCATGCAAATACAGTTATATTTGCTTGCTTTTATTTCTTTTCTTATTAATTAGACAAAACTCTGCTGGGTTAAAAGGAACAGCACTGTGAAAGGCCCAAAGAAGGGATGAAAAAACAGGACTACAGACTGGGATAAAATATTTGAAAATCACATATCTGATAAAAGTCTTATATCTGGAATATGTAAAGAACTCTCAAAAGCTGAAGTTAAATCTAATTAGAAAATCATCAAAAGACACATACAAGGCAGCTCAAAGAAGAGATATGGATGGCAAATAAACACGTGAAAATATGTTTGATAAAATTTACCATTAAGGATATACAAAGTAAAATCACTATGAGATACCACTAACACACTTATTTGAACATTTAAATTAAAAAAAATGTGACAAAGCCAAATGCTGGTGAGAATATGGATAAATTGGATCTTTTATACATTTCTGGTGATATAAAATAGTATAACCACTCTGAAAAATAATTTGACAATATCTTATAAAATTATACATGTGTCAACCATACAACTCAGTAATTACACTTTTGAGAAAAATGCAAACATACATTTACATTAAAACCTGTACATGAAGGTTCATACCAGATATTTTTAATAGCCCTAAACTGTAAATACCCGAATGTCTTTCAAGAGGTAAATATTTAAATAACTACCACATTTCATACCATGGAATTCTACTCAACAACACAAATAAACACAATTATTTATACATGCAATAATCTAGATGGATTTCTAGGACATTATTGGTGAAAAATTCAATTTCTGAAGTTTAAATACCATATGATTTCATTTTGTGTAACACAATATAGCCTTCTTGAAGCTGTGGGGTAGAGAACAGATTAGTAGTTGTCAGGAGACATGGACTAGGCATGTTCTTGTGAATATAAAGGGATAGTGTAAGGGAGTTCTCTTGTGATGGAAGAGTTCATACAGATAATGAAATTGCTTAGAACTATGTACATACACATGCATACACACAAGAACGCATGTAAAAACAATTAAAACTCAATAAGGTCTACTGTGGAAAGAGCCAAGATGCCCATCGACAGATGAATGGATAAAGAAGATGTGGTATATATACACAATGGAATATTATGCAGCCATCAAAAGGAATGAGATCTTGCCATTTGCAACGACGTGGATGGAACTGGAGGGTGTTATGCTGAGTGAAATAAGTCAATCAGAGAAAGACATGTATCACGTGACCTCACTGATATGAGGAATTCTTAATCTCAGGAAACAAACTGAGTGTTACTGGAGTGGTTGGGGGTGGGAGGGATGGGGTGGCTGGGTGATAGACATTGGGGAGGGTATGTGCTACGGTGAGCGCTGTGAATTGTGCAAGACTGTTGAATCACAGATCTGTACTTCTGAAACAAATAACGCAACATATTTTAAGAAAAAAGAAAAAGAAGAAGATAACAGGAGAGGAAGAAAAGGGGAGTATGTCAGAGGGGGAGACGAACCATGAGAGATGATGGACTCTGAAAAACAAACTGAGGGTTCTAGAGGGGAGGGGGTGGGGGGATGGGTTAGCCTGGTGATGGGTATTGAGGAGGGCACGTTCTGCATGGAGGACTGGGTGTTATGAACAAACAATGAATCATGGAACACTGCACCAAAAACTAATGATGTAATATATGGTGATTAACATAACAATAAAAAAATTAAAAAAAAAACCCTCAATAAGGTCTATAGTCCACTTAACAGCATTGTACTGAAGCCAGGTTACTGGTATTGGTATTGATACTGTACTACAGCTATATAAGATATTACCACTGAAGAAATTTAGGTCAAAGATACACCGGATGTTATGTACAATATTCACTGCTTCTTGTGAATCTACAATTACTTCAAAATAAAACATTTGAAAAAGAAAATTCAGTATCTTACTCTGGTGATTACTACCATCCTCTTCTGACTTCTCCAGGAAAACATCTACCCAGATTCCACTCACAATGGAGAGAAGACCTAGGTCTGTTTATTAGGTTGCTACCCTTGCTTCTCCTATAGAGTGTCATGTTCGAAGATAAATCTTACATAGACTTAAGAGGTAATTTTTTCCTCCATTCTGTGATGGTAGGTTGCAGGTTCTCAAGTTTTTTAAAAAAATATGATTCTAATAGAATCCACTAAAAATGCCCTTCATTCATTTCCCAAATCATGTGGAGTTGTTTCATTTCTCATACACTGGGAATTCTTAGAGTGCCTGGCACTTGAGAATCATGAAATCATGAAAGTGTTAGCATCCTGTCTGTCACAGACATACAACTACTATCTCACTGACAAATTTAAGGATCTCCTATTTTTAAATATTCTTTACATAAATCTCCACAGAATGTCTCATTATTTATTCTCTCTCCACCAATGAGGCTATTTACCCCTTCATCTAAGGAGACTTCTCAGTGATTACATGCAGTCTTACCGCCAGCCTTATGAGGAGGTTACTTTCTTTCTAAGATACTCCCAACTCATATTACTTTGCTTGTTTATCCTTTTAAAAAGATTACACACAGTTAATTCTAGTGTAAGTTTATTAAATATGTCTGGGGGAAGAAAAGACACAAACAAAACTTGGAAAATTTTTTACTGACCTGGTATGCTACTATAATCAGGATTCCAAGTGAATTGACAAAAGCCTATTAAGCCTAGCTCTTTTGAGATCATTAAGCAGTGATCATATGGAAAAATTATAGTTGATTTTGGTCAATGCAGAGGACTGAATGAAGATATTTAGGATGAAATTTTCAGGAGACAATTGATTTAAAGAAATCTATAGATTCAATCTCTATATATAATAAAAGGCTTTGCCAAATAATGAGTTTTCAGAGAAAATTTTTAAAGAAGTGGTTACATATGGGGGTACCTGGTTGGCTCAGATGGTTAAGCATCTGCCTTTGGCTCAGGTCATGATCCCAGGATCCTGGGATTGAGTCCCGCATCAGGCTCCCTGCTAGGTGGGGAGCCTTCTTCTCCCTCTGCCTCTCTCTCTCTCTCTTTCATGAATAAATAAAATATAAAAAAAAAGAAGTGGTTACATATGTTTTAGAAATTTCAGAGAGCACATTACTGTTTTGGTTTTCTCTTCATGTATGCATTTGTGTGTCCTGGGGCTCTTGATTTCAAATAACAAAAGCATTTTAGCTGCTTCAAACAAAGTGGTAGAATGCACATTACAGTAATAAGAAATATCCATTGAGGTGAAATACAAAGCTCTAACTGGACCTCAAGAATTAACTAGAACCAGGTTCAAAGATGAAAATTGGAATTTTCTTTTTTCAGCTCCTCACTAATTACATTTACTTCAATTTTCTTTTTCTTTAATAATTATTTCTGCTTGTTTAGTCCGTGGGTTGGGGGAATAGATTTTTTTGTTTTTAGTAGCTCCATATTTTATTATTTTGTTTAGCCACTTGAGATGTAATGGAATTTATCTTTTCATGAGCTCAGGTATCTTACTATGAATCCATCAGCCATGGACAAAAGGCCAGGTTCTAGATAATAATAGGTAATAGGCCTAATAGCTGGGTCAAATATCTGACTAGTCTGGGTCATGGTTGGTGAATGATCTTTCAGTCTTGACCGTAGGCAATTAAAACGGTTTTACCTGGCAGGGCCTTGTGGGAAAAAGCTAACTCACAGCACACTTGGTGTACACCTCTTATTACAGTCTGTGAGTCAAGGACTCAGGCACCTATGGCTGTTTATGCTTTTATGCACATCTTTACTGGCAGCCTAGGCATCTCCATTGGGAAGTGTCCTAACTGGAGGGGAAGTTTGAAGATAACTTTTCTCCACACAAACCCAGTCCCAAGTAACCTTTCCTTTCGAGCCCTTCCCCTCTCCATCCTCCCTGGTCCCCATCCATAAAATGGCAGGAAACTTTTATTTAAAGGTTCTCACCTTCTGCAGTGAGAGGATCCCACATCTGTTCTAATCCACCTCACCCTTGCCCAGCGCAGTTCCATGGGGAAAAATGAAACAGTGGAGGAATTTAGCCTTTTACTTATACTGTAGCAGTAAGTGATTAAAGGTTTGGCTGTTACTTTGGTTTTGGCTTCTTGTTTTAATCGACTCTTCCAACACATGGCAGCTCATCTCTCTCCACCTCAGTTCTGCTCTTGACAATATGTACTCCTATTAAAGAAATATACTTGAGGGGGCAAGCTGGTTGTCTAAATATGACTGTTCAGAGTACACGTATATAACTCAACTGTGGAAAGATTAACTCCTAGGGGCACCTGGCTGGCTCAGTCATTAAGCGTCTGCCTTCGGCTCAGGTCATGATCCCAGGGTCCTGGGATCTAGCCCCACATCGGGCTCCCTGTTCCGCAGGAAGCCTGCTTCTCCCTCTCTCACTCCCCCTGCTTGTATTCCCTCTCTCGCTGTCTCTCTCTCTCTCTGTGAAATAAATAACTAAAAATCTTAAAAAAAAAAAAAAGAAAGATTAACCCCTAAAAATGTACATCACCTAGTTCTGGTATTCTATAAGTTATGTTGCCTCTGGGGGGACAAAAAAATCTTTCAAACTGCTTAAATATAATTATTACTTAGGAGATGTGAAATACATTTCCAGTACATATCACTACATAAAGAGCAGTAATGAACATTTTCTAAGCCTACTCAGAAGGATATGCAAGGTATTTATTACAACAATAATATCTATCTACTGGAAGATTAATAATAACACAGGTCATTAAATTAAAAAACATAGTTTTAGGGGCGCCTGTGTGGTTCAATCATTAAGCGTCTGCCTTCAGCTCAGGTCATGATCCTAGGATCCTGGGATCGAGTCCCGGATCGGGCTCCCTGCTCAGTGGGAAGCCTGCTTCTCCCTCTCCCACTCACCCTGCTTGTGCTCTTTCTCGCTGTGTCTCTGTCAAATAAATAAAATCTTAAAAAAAAATAAAAAGCATAATTTTAAAGACTATAATATCTTATAAACTGTATGTTTGAAGAAGATATATGACCTGGGGTCAACCTGACATATTCAATTTAAATAAAGTTGGCTTGAACTCCCATCTATATCCTGTGAAAAATCTAATACCCAATATAAGATATCTACTAGTGGTTTACATTCTCATTTCCAGAGTCCCCTCTTATCAATATCTTGTTTCCATTTTAATAATTACATTTACAATAATGCCTAAAGCCTTCTCTGTGCCATAAGTTTAGCCAAATATGAAACCCATCCCTAATTTTTGTTAAAAATCCTAAGCATGGGGCACCTGGGTGGCTCAGTTGGTTAAGTGACTGCCTTCGGCTCAGGTCGCGATCCCGGGGTCCTGGGATCGAGTCCCACATCGGGCTCCCGGCTCAGCGGGGAGCCTGCTTCTCCCTCTGACCTTCTCCCCTCTCACGCTGTTTCTCTCTAATAAATAAATAAAATCTTAAAAAAAATACCAAGCATGTTTTTTAGTATAATTTTAGATTTGAGAGAAAATATAAACCAGAGCATATCAATAAAATATATAAAATATTCTCCATTCTTAAAAAAATCTTGTCATATATTCCCACAGAGAATTTCTGTAGACTTGCTTTTCTCCTTTATTGTCTCTCTCCAGCCATACTTATCTTTCATTCCAGCTCATTCAAACCAAGCCTGAAGGATGTTATTTCTGTACTCATCCATATTCATTGGACATTTTTCTAAAGACAGGTAGTTCTCTATATTAGAAAGGTACTTCTCTCTCTACAGTGACCTCTTGATTATTTATTTCCTGTAATACTATTAGGGCATTCTCAAGCAAGAGCCATAATTAACTAATGTAATCCATTTAATAAAGGTTACATTTGAGGTGCAGTAACTCCCAGAGTAACAGATGCTTCAATATGTTAAGTAGTGGGAGAGTACAGACAAGAAAATGTGTATTTATATGCCCTGAAATACATCAGCGACTGTGGCAGGAATCCACTGATAAATAGAAAGCTAATATTTATTATTCATCACTTTTGGTGTGCCAGACAGTGTGAGAACATCATCTATTTTATTTTTTTTAATACTTACAACCACAGTCTTTGTCAATATTGTTATCTCTATGAGCAGATTTGTGAAAACTGATACCCAGGGAGGTTAAGTAACTTGCCCATGACCTAAATCAAATAATAGAGTCAAGCGTCAAAGAAGTATGTATTCTGATTACAGAGCCCACACTTACATATAAAGATCAGGATTTGGGTTTTGTGTGTGTGTGTGTAAAAATACTTCATTAAGATGGAAATACTTTGGGGGTGCCTGGGTGGCTCAGTCAGTTAAGCATCCAACTCTTTTTTTTAATTAATTAATTTTTTTATTATTATGTTAATCACCATACATCACATCATTAGTTTTTGATGTAGTGTTCCACGATTCATTGTTTGTATATATCACCCAGTGCTCCATGCAGAACGTGCCCTCTTTAATACCCATCATCAGGCTAATCCATCCTCCCACCCCCCTCCCCTCTAGAATCCTCAGTTTGTTTCTCAGAGTCCATTGTCTCTCATGGTTCATTTCCCCCTCCAATTTCCCCCCTTCATTCTTCCCCTCCTGCTATCTTCTTCTTCTTCTTTTTTTTTTTTAACATATAATGTATTATTTGTTTCAGAGGTACAGTTCTGTGATTCAACAGTCTTGCACAATTCACAGTGCTCACCATAGCACATACCCTCCCCAGTGTCTATCACCCAGCCACCCCATCCCTCCCACCCCCACCACTCCAGCAACCCTCAGTTTGTTTCCTGAGATTAAGAATTCCTCATATCAGTGAGGTCATATGATACATGTCTTTCTCTGATTGACTTATTTCGCTCGGCATAACACCCTCCAGTTCCATCCATGTTGTTGCAAATGGCAAGATTTCATTCCATTTGATGGGTGCATAATATTCCATTGTATATATATATACCACATTTTCTTTATCCATTCATCTGTCATGGCTCTTTCCACAGTTTGGCTATTGTGGACATTGCTGCCATAAACATCAGATCCCTACATTTGTATCTTTGGGGTAAATACCCAGTAGTGTAATTGCTCGATCATATGGTACTCTATTTTCAACTTTTTGAGGAACCTCCATACTGTTTTCCAGAGTGGCTGCACCAGCTCTTGATTTCAGCTCAGGTCATGATGTCAGGGTCATGCATGAGATTAAGCCCCGCATGGAGCTCTGCATTGGGCATGGGGCTGCTTAAGATTCTCTCTCCCTCTCCCTTGGCCCCTCCCCCACCTCTCAAAAAAATAAAAGATGGAAATGCTTTTAACAGTGTATTTCACTGGTATCCAGAATAATTACTGAAATTATTAGCAAGAGAAAATTTATTATTTTTAAAGTGATATCAATTATTTGTATAACATGATCTGTCATAGCCTATAAAGTAAGTAAACAGTCTTTGAACTCTTTTATATATGGGGAAGTAACTGTTTTGCTAACTCCACAGTGAAATATGCAAAGTCTTAAGTAAGACATTTAAAGGCTAAATTGAGAAATGAATGTATAGTTACAAGAAACATGTTAAAAGTACACAGAATATCCTTATCTTACACAATTTTGTTTCCTGTCTTTGCTCTCACATACTTTATTATGAATCCTCTGGCTTCTAAATAAGATTGATTGGTGGGTCGATTACAGGGGTGCCTGAGCACAGATTGTGGGAAGTCTCAGTGTGACTCAGTATGTCATAAATCAAACAGTGGGTGAGTGTTTGGGAAACAGTTCCCTGACTCACAAAATATAATGATGAAAAAAAAGTAAATAAACTAGATTCATTTATTTAAAATAACCAATACCATTAATAACGTTGGTAATATGTGGAATACAGTTATCCACACATACATAGTCCTTTTATTTACAAATTTAAAAAAATTATAGTATTTATGCTATTACACAAAGAGCTAGGAGATTTAAGTATGAAAACAAGGTACTTGTGATACATCACCATCAAGTAGTGGAAACCACATATATCACTATAGTATAGAGTAGAAATTAACAGCAAATGTTTATTATCATTTGGACGAGAAGAAACTTACGTTCCCTGGGGTAATGATTTGAAGAACAGAGAAATGTTCTTAGAAGATATTTTATGCATACGTGCTAGGATGAAAAAAAAAACTGCATTCAAAGTGGAAATAGCAATGTGAGCATGGCTCCTCCTATTTTCACAGCAGAGGTACTCAAAGAAAAACAATGATTTTCTTACTCTCACGTAGTATCTACATAACTTAGATATCTATTACTATAAATTTCCTTTTCATTAATTCCCTCTTTTCTTTTTTTAAATTGAAGTATAGTTAATATGCCATGTTATATTTGTTTCAGGTATACCATTTTTTTCATTTGTTCATTTGTTTTGTTTTCATTTTTTGATCCCTTAGTGTAGGCCAGGCATAATAAGCTTTGGGAATGAAGAGTGAGGAAAATCACCATTCTCTTTTCCATGTCAGAAATGCCTACAGATTTTTTCCTTCTGTCCATTTTGTGGTCATTGCTTTGGTATATTTTATCATCACCTGTTTATAGAAGTATTTTGACTAACAATATTTTAGGCTTTTCCAATTTTAAACCAAAGTACACATTGTTGAAATCATTTTTAGCTCACTCTGTTGGCAAAAGTAGAAATCAAGCAAGATTATTGAGATCAGGATATCACTGAAAAAGGACAAGAACCAAAATGTAGACAACAGTTATGTGCATAAATGAACAGTGGAATATGTGTAAAAATATACATGTTACAATCTTCATCTCAGAGCTATTTATAATAGTGAAATAAAAGACATAATTTAATCTCCATCAGTATTGTAGTAATACAATGAACAGTATGTATTATTCAAAATGATACATCTATAATTTCTGACCTAGGAAATATGTCCATGATATATTTTTAAATGTGTGTGTGTGTGTGTGTGTGTGACTGACAGAACCCTGGAGGATTATGTATCAAACTGCTAAAATTGATTATTTCTGTGTCAAAGAATTATGGTTAGCAATTGAAAATTTTTCCCAAGATCATTCATTATAAAATTTATCAAAATCCTAATGTAAATAGATTTATCATTACAACTTAGATACAGATGAATATATTCATATTTGTAAAATGGGGTTTTCACATAAAAAACCATTATAATTCTATTTGATGTAAACAATATAAAATTTGAAGTTATGAGTACTTAGAAAAATATACTTAGCAGTTTTCCCATTTACTTATCTGCATTATAAAATACGATTTTTTCTGCCGCTGTTTTTGGTTAGATTATCATAATTTCATGTTAAACATTTATTATGGATATGGCACAAAGTGTCCGACAGATTAAGGGCATTATTATTTAGTCAGGAACTCCACTAGGTATATAAAAATATGTTTGTTGGACAAGTTTATAGTTTTATGCAAGTGAATTTACCTTCTATTCTTCCTTCAACTAAAAAAAGATACCAGAGTTTTTATACTTTTAAGCTCTTAACTGTGAGGATCTCTTTATTTTTTCTAAGTATCTTATAAATATTTAGAGAAAGAAAGGCTGTTTAACATTAATAGATGATTTAGGCATAATTGAGAAAATTTACATGATAAAATTTTTCTGACAATGATTAGTAATACTAGGTTACATATAACCAGGGTGAAAAAGTAGTATCAATCAGAACTTTAGGCAATAATACGGGATCACAGTCTTATATCCCTATGGCTCATTTTTCTCAAATTGTGCCGTATTTTATCCTGGTCATTTTATCACAGAGCTCAAAAGTCTCATTTGCAAAGAAATCATCATGAAGTATTAGGAGGCTAAAAGAATCCAAGTCTGAGTATAGGCAAGAACCAAACAAGATCTATATGAATATCTATCAGCCTTCCCATCCTCTTTATAAATTGTTGGATGCTTTATTATTTTCCTATTATTTGATTCACTTTAACTCTGGAGTATATTTGGGATTATGATTTTATTACTGGTGGGTTCTTTTTTATTTTAATATTTCATATATATATGTTTACTGGTTAGGTTCTAATTCAACAGAATTGCCAAGTGTTCTTCCACATCTTCCTTCTCCTTACAGCCCATCAGTTTCCAAGTTCATTTGTCTTCCATAGTAGCCTCCTTCCTTTCTTTTTGTCTTTTCCTCTGTCATGGCAAAATCCCTCTCTTTTCTTTCCTTTAGGTACTCCAATTGCCTATGTTGGGTCACTTGAAGTTGTCTTACAGTTCACTACATTTTTTTTTCCTTTCTGTGTGTCATTTTAGATCATTTGTATTGTATTTTCAGCTTCAGTAATCTTTTTTTCTGCATTGTCTAATTAATTTTTTTTTAATTTTTATCTGAAATTCTTTTTTTTTTAATTTTATTATGTTATGTTAGTCACCATACAATACATCGTTAGTTTTTGATGTGGTGATCCACGATCCATTGTTTTCGTATAACACCCAGTACTCCATGCAGTACGTGCCCTCCTTAATACCCATCACCGGGCTAACTGATGCCCCATCCCCCCTCCCCTCTAAAACCCTGTTTGTTTCTCAGAGTCCCTGGTCTCTCATGGTTCATCTCTCCCTCAAATTCCCCCCCTTCATTCTTCCCTTCCTTCTCCTAATGTCCTCCCTGCTATTCCTATGTTCCACAAATAAGTGAAACCATATGATAATTGACTTTCTCTGCTTGGCTTATTTCACTTAGCATCATCTCCTCCAGTCCCATCCATGTGGATGTAAAAGTTGGGTATTCATCCTTTCTGATGGCTGAGTAATATTCCATTGTATATATGGACCACATCTTCTTTATCCGTTCATCTGTTGAAGGGCATCTCGGCTCTTTCCACAGTTGGGCTATTGCGGACATTGCTGCTATGAACATTGGGGTGCATAGGGCCCTTCTTTTTACTACATCTGTATCTTTGGGGTAAATACCCAGGAGTGCAATTGCTGGATCATAGGGTAGCTCTATTTTTAAATTTTTAAGGAACCTCCACACTGTTTTCCAAAGTGGCTGTACCAACTTGCATTCCCACCAACAGTGTAAGAGGGTTCCCCTTTCTCCACAACCTCTCCAACATTTGTTGTTTCTTGCCCTGTCCATTTTTGCCATTCTAACTGGTATAAGGTGGTATCTCCATGTGGTTTTGATTTGAATTTCCCTGGTGGCTAATGATGATGATGACCATGTTTTCATGTGTCTGTTAGCCATTTGTATGTCTTCTTCAGAGAAGTGTCTTTTCATATCTTCTGCCCACTTTTTGACTTATTTGTTTTTGGGTGTTGAGTTTGAGAAGTTCTTTATAGATCTTGGATACCAGCCCTTTATCTGTAGTGTCATTTGCAAATATCTTCTCCCATTCTGTGGGTTGCCTCTTTGTTTTGTTGACTGTTTCCTTTGCTGTGCAGAAGCTTTTTATCTTGATGAAGTCCCAAAAGTTCATTTTTGCTTTTTCTTTCGCTAGATTTTGGAGATGTATCTTGAAAGAAGTTGCTGTGGGCAATGTCAAAGAAGTTTCTGCCTATGTTCTCCTCTAGGATTTTGATGGATTCCTGTCTCACATGAGGTCTTTCATCCATTTTGAGTTTATCTTTGTGTATGGTGTTAGAGAATGGTTGAGTTTCCTTCTTCTGCATGTGGCTGTCCAATTTTTCCAGCACCATTCATTGAAGAGACTGTCTTTTTTCCATTGCATATTTTTTCCTGCTTTGTCGAAGATTATTTGACCATAAAGTTGAGGGTCCATATCTGGGCTCTCTATTCTGCTTCATGGGTCTATATGTCTGTTTTTGTGCCAGTACCATGCTGTCTTGGTGATCACAGCTTTGTAATATAGCTTGAAATCGGGCAACGTGATGCCCCCAGCTTTGTTTTTCTTTTTCAACATATCCTTGGTGATTCGGGGTCTTTTCTGATTTCATACAAATTTTAGGATTGTTTGTTCCAGCACTTCATTGGAATTTTGATTGGGATGGCATTGAAGGTATAGATTGCTCTGGATACCATAGACATTTTAACAATGTTTATTCTTCCGATCCATGAGCATGGAATGTTTTTCCATCTTTTTGTGTCTTCTTTAATTTCTTTCATGAATGTTTTGTAGTTCCTAGAGTATAGATCCTTTACCTCTTTGGTTAGGTTTATTCCGAGGTATCTTATGGTTTTTGGTGCTATTGTAAATGGAATCTTTTCTCTCATTTTTCTTTCTACAGTTGCGTTGTTAGTGTATAAGAAAGCAACTGATTTCTGTGCATTGATTTTGTATCCTGCCACATTACTGAATTGCTGTATGAGTTCTAATAATTTGGGGGTGGAGTCTTTTGGTTTTCCACATAAAGTATCATGTCGTCTGTGAAAAGAGAGAGTTTGACTTCTTCTTTGCCAATTTGAATACCTTTTATTTCTTTTTGTTGTCTGATTGCTGTTGCTAGGACTTCTAGTACTATGTTGAACAATAGTGGCGAGATTGGGCATCCTTGACGTGTTCCTGATCTTAAGGGAAAGGCTGTCAGCTTTTCCCCATTGAGGATGATAGTCGTTGTGGGTTTTTCATAGATGGATTTTATGAACTTGAGGAATATTCCCTCTATCCCTATACTCTGAAGAGTTTTAATCGAGAAAGGTGGTTGTATTTTGTCAAATGCTTTTTCTGCCTCAATTGAGAGGACCATATGGTTCTTCTCTCTCCTCGTATTAATGTGTTCTATCACATTGATTGATTTGTGAATGTTGAACCACCCTTGTATCCCGGGGATAAATCCCACTTGGTTGTGGTGGATGATTCTTTTAATGTATTGTTGGATCCTATTAGCTAGGATTTTGTTGAGGATTTTGGAATCCCATATTCATCAGGGATATTGGTCTGAAATTCTCCTTTTTGATGGGGTCTTTGCCTGGTTTGGGGATTAAGGTAATGCTGGCCTCATAGAATGGGTTTGGAAGTTTTCCTTCTGTTTCTATTTTTTGAAACAGCTTCAGTAGAAAAGGTATTATTTCTTGTTTGAATGTTTGGTAGAATTCCCCAGGGAATCCATCAGGCCCTGGACTCTTGTTTTTTGGGAGGTTTTTGATCATTGCTTCAATCTCATTACTGGTTATTGGCTACTCAGGTTGTCAGTTTCTTCCTGTTTCAGTCTTGGCAGCTTATAGGTTTCCAGGAAGGCCTCAATTTCATCCAGATTGCTCAGTTTATTGGCATATATTTGTTGATAATAATTTCTAATAATTGTTTCTATTTCCTTGGCATTAGTCATGATCTCTCCCCTTTCATTCATAATTTTATTAATTTGGGTCCTTTTTTCTTTTGGATAAGTCTGGCCAGTGTTTTATCGATCTTATTAATTCTTTCAAAGAACCAACTTCTAGTTTCGTTGATCTGATCTACTGTGTTTCTGTTTTCTAATTCATTGATCTCTGCTTTAATTTTAATTATTTCTCTTCCAATGCATGGCTTAGGCATCATTTGTTGCTTTTTCTCTAGTTCTTTAAGGTGTAGAGTTAGTTGGTGAATTCAGGATTTTTCTATTTTTTTGAGTGAGGCTTGGATGGCTATCTATTTCTCCCTTAGGACCACCTTTGCAGTATCCCATAGGTTTTGGACCGATGTGTTTTCATTCTCATTGATTTCCATGAATTGTTTAAGTTCTTTGATTTTCTGGTCGACCCAAACATTCTTGAGCAGAGTGGTCTTTAGTTTCCAAGTGTTCGAATTTCTGCCAAATTTTTTCTTGTGATTGAGTTCCAGTTTAAAGCATTGTGGTCTGAGAATATGCAGGGAATAATCTCAGTCTTTTGGTATCGGTTGAGACCTGATTTGTGACCCAGTATGTGGTCTATTCTGGAGAAAGTTCCATGTGCGTTCGAGAAGAATGAGTATGCTGTTGTTTTAGGGTGGAATGTTCTGTAAATATCTATGAGGTCCATCTGGTCTAGTGTATCATTCAAAGCTCTTGTTTCCTTGTTGATATTCTGCTTAGATGATCTGTCCATTGCTGAGAGTGGAGTATTGAGGTCTCCTACAATTAACGTATTGTTATCAATATGACTCTCTATTTTGGTTAACAGTTGGCTTATGCAGATGGCTGCTCCCATGTTGGGGAAGTAGATATTTATAATTGTTAGATCTTCTTGTTGGATAGACCCTTTAAGAATGATATAGCGTCCTTCTCTGTCTCTAATTACAGACTTTAGTTTAAAATCTAATTTGTCTGATTAGATTGTCTTTCTCCTTTTATAGAACCCCCCCCTTAATATTTCTTGCAGGGCCAGCTTAGTGGTCACATATTCTTTCAGTTTCTGCCGGTCGTGGAAGCTCTGCATCTCTTCATCCATTCTGAATGACAGCCTTGCTGGATAAAGTATTCTTGGCTGCATGTTCTTCTCATTTAGTACCCTGAATATGTCTTGCCAGGCCTTTCTGGCTTGCCAGGTCTCTGGATAGGTCTGACGTTATTCTGATGTTCCTTCCTCTATCCGTAAGGAATCTCTTCCCCTTAACTGCCCTTAAGATGGTTTCCTTGGTTCTAAGATTTGTGAGTTTTTCTATTACATGCCGGGGCATTGGCCTGTTTTCCTTGATCTTGGGAGGGGTCCTCTCTGCCTCTAGGACAGGAATGTTTGTTTCATTCCCCAGGTTAGGGAAGTTCTCAGCTATGATTTGCTGAAATACATCTTCTAGTCCTCTCTCCACTCCCTCTGGGATTGCAATTATTCTGACATTGGAACGCTTCATGGTGTCACTTATTTCTCTGATTCTACTTTCATGGATTCTGAGTTGTTTTTCCCTGGGCTCCTCTTTTCCCTTTTTATCTATTATGTTGTCTTCCAGGTCGCTTATTCATTCTTCTGCCTCAGTTACCCTAGCTGTTAGATTATCTAGATTGGATTGGATCTCATTGATAGCTTTTTTAAGTTCTGCCAATTCAGCTTTCATTTCTGCCCTTAGAGACTCTATGTTACCATTAATTGATTTCTCCATTCTAGCCATTGTCTTCACAATTGCTAGCCTGAATTCCATCTCTGACATCTTGGTTATATCGGCATCCATTTGTAAATCTGCAGCATAAGTCATAATCTCTGAGTCTTTTCTATATTGGGGGCTCCTCCTCCTCGTCATTCTGTTGATGGGTGTTTTAGGGAATGTATAGAGTCCAAATTATTGACCAGAACCCAAGCAAGATGCGCCTGTTTTCTTGGGACCTTAAGATTGCTGGCCTCTTGTTTTCCCAGCCTGTCTTCTGTGGGAGGGGCCTGCCGTGCTGTTACTCAGGCAACCCTGTTTGGGCAGAGTTGCCCTGCTCCCCTGTGGCGGGGGATGGGCTCAGCGGGAATCAGTTTTGGGGGCTTTTGTACTCTGGAGACTTTCCCTGGCGGCTTTCCGTGTCTCTTCTGTGAGTCAGAGCAGAAGAGACTGTTTCCAACCCTCTGCCTCAGAGCAGAGAGACTGCAGTCTGTTCTTCAGTGAGCTCTCCAGGCCACACTGTCTCCGTTTCTGTCCGTGCTGCTATAAACTGCAGCGTCCTGGGTTGTGCGCCCCTCTGCAGTGCCCCCAGTCCTGCCTCCAGGTTGGGGCACGTCTCTGCCCTTTGCGCATCTAAAACCACCAGCTGCCCCCAGATCACACGCGTGACACCACTGCTCCGGGTTTCTGTCCTGGGGGCTGCCCTAAAGTCCTTTCCCCGCTGCTACCAGTCTGCGAGTCTGTGCCCCATCCCCAGCGTGCAATGCTGTCGCTCACCGGCTGTGTAGGATCCCTATGGCCAGGCACCCTCCTGCTGCCTAGGATCCCCATGGCCAGGCACCCTCCTGCTGCCGTTTATCCTCCGATATATGCCCGCGGAATCAGGCCTCCCTGCTTCATACCCAACCACCTGCGATATTCTCTTTGTAGAGATCCAGATCTTCTTACATCTCAGGCTGGTTTTGTGGGTGCTCAGAGTGGTCTGGTAGATATCCAGCTCAATTCCGGGGACTAGCTGAAATAGGGTCCCCTACTCCTCTGCCATCTTTCCTTTCCCCCATAACACAACCTAATTAAATTTTTTTAACATATGGAATACAGTTACTATAATTGTTTTAATGTCCTTGTGTACTAATCTAATACCTGTGTTAGTTCTAGATTGGTTTCAGTTGATTGCTATTGTCTTCATTATGGGTGTAATTATGGGTGAAATAGGGACTATCTTCTTCCAAATGAAGCTGAACCATGGAGAAATGAAGAAATGTGTTGGATTGGTTGAGTATTAAAGAAAAACATGTGAGGAGTTTTTTGTATTCTTGGAGTAGTTTGGGAAGAATTTTGGTTGAAGGAAGACTAGTTGTTTCTTTCCTTGAAGTTCAAATTACGTATCTACCTTGATGTTAGGGCATATAACATTTGCAGAAAAAAGCAGAAGGAAATGTTATTTACTTCTCTGTTGAATATTTAGAACCATAAAGACTTGAGGGGAGAGGTAGAACAATGTTCACTTAAAACAATGAAACAATAAAAAGTTAATTTCTAGCTAAAATAGAATACAATTATGTTCATAAAGGTGACTGGAATATTGTGATTCCTTGGCAAGTAAGAAAAGGAAAGGACTTCATAATTTCAGAAGAAGTGTTCATTTGTCTTTGCACATTTATTTCTTACCTATATGATTCTGACAGAATGCATCAAGGATATAACCAACTTTCTGGTGTTTGCTTTGATGTAAACCTTGCAAACAGAAATGATGGTATATGTTTCTGTATAAAACAGGTCAAAGATGGCCTAGAAATGAGTTTACATTGTGCTTTATGATAAGATTCTTAAATTAGTGAAGGCATCAGCATTGATGTGGACTCATTATGCCCATTTTATGATTGTTGGATATAAGGTTTAGAAAGGTTAAGTGCTCACAGTCATAAAATAAATCTCTGAAGTATTCATATAAAACACTACAATTTCTGGTTTCAAAACCACTGTTCTGTCCTCTGCCTCAGATGCTTTTAAGCTTATAAGTTAGAGGCAGTAGAAATTCTACTGTTTTAGATAGCATTAATGAAATATCATAATTGTACACTTGATTATGTTTAAGGTACAAAGAAACTTTATATTAATGTTTTTTAACTAAAAGTTTTAGTGTGAATATTAATTTCATTTAAAAATATTCATAGAATTTTAGAGAAAATTAAAGTCTTTACATGCAGAATACAATCTGCATTTGCTTTGACAACTAATTAGTTTACATATGTAAAATAAGTACCTTTCTGTATAGTATATAATTAAGATGCAATGCTAGGATAGCACTGACTGCTTAATTAAAGCAATTAGGTTATTAGTGTATCATGGCACAGCTTACCGTAAGAGGTGTGAACAGAATACATCATAGATTATGATACAATAGTCATTGAGTTCAAAATACTTCCCATGCAATAAAACATAAAGAATATTTGAGGGCTTTAATTCAAGTTTCATTCATTCTTAACACTGTAGATTCATTAAAGGGGGGAAAAAACAACAAAAAACCTTACAGCTTACTGGCTTTTTAAGACTTGGTGATACCATGTCAGTGGACTTCCCTACAAATTGACCTATTATTCAAAGCAATGAAGTCCCTAATAGAAAGCGCTTGTTTGCCCGGAGTGTCCCCTAATGTATCTGTATTAGGAATCTTTACCAATGAGTGATAGGTAACTGGCTAAGGGTTCAAAGAGATAAACCTGGCCCGTGCCTGTCTTTCCATTAAAGAGCTATTATCTCCTTCACCTTATTTGAGAAGAGTGGTGGCATTATCATGGGCTTTGAAATGACTTAATCCTGTATTCAAATTCTAGTCTCAATAATTATTTCTTGGTAAATTAAGGTTGGATGCTTAATTTTTCTGTCTCAGTATTGATAAAATTGTATCTGCTTCATAGACAGGGACAGATCGGGGTTTTGTGGGACCTAAAGCTACACTTTTGGGAGTGCTTTTTTTTTTTTGAAAGATTTTTTTATTTATTTGACAGAGAGAGACACAGTGAGAGAGGGAACACAAGCAGAGGGAGTGTGAGAGGGAGAAGCAGGCTTCCCGCGGAGCAGGGAGCCCGATATGGGGCTCAATCCCAGGACCCTGGGGTCATGACCTGAGCCGAAGGCAGACGCTTAACGACTGAGCCACCCAGGCGCCCCTTGGGGTGCTTTTTGAGGAAAAGAATACAAAACAAATGGTTGTGAACATTTATTTAGAATTAACAAAGAGATCACAATGAAATTTAAATTTGAAGAACCTGACAAATTCCACATACCTAAGAAAGTCTAAATTGTATTAATTAACTGCCTGATACATCCTTTGTTATACTTTTTCTTTGGTTGTATATTCTCTAATAACTTCTTTATATTGTAACACATTTGAATTCTTTAGTGAGAACGGAAATACAATTCCATCTTTTCTATTAGCATGGTTGATTATTTTTAAATTAATAATGACAATTTAAGAGGGTTCTGTCAGTTCACAAATAAGTATTATGTGGATTTTGAAGGTTATCTTCAAACTTGCGAAACTTCTATCGTGTTTCTTTTGTATACAAAAATAATACTTTCAAATGTACTTTCTGTACTATTACGAGTCTGTGTCCTATCAACACAGCAATTTTAATAAATACTATTTCATATAAGTCTCATTTTTTAAAATGCGTGATGCCTTTGTAGTCATATGCATTATTGAGTATATGCCTGACAGAGAAATTCTTTGTGATTCAGTGCTGAGAAGAACTGAATACTCCTCTTCCAATTTTATACTTAGGACTACAAGAATATTCCAACAATAACAACAACAACAACAACAACAAACTTTTGAGCTTTGTATTTTTCGTACCTCCATTATTTACAGACATCTGTTGTTGAGTGTTCTGGGACACATTTATATACTGTCATGATCTGTGTATGGCCATAAGCCTTTGCGACATGATGTTGGGTGTCTCAACACAGTGGCCCTGGGGAGTATCCACCATTCCTATACAGTGTATTCAAAATGCCTTAACCATACATGAAAGGGGTTTCATCTACTAAATACAAATTTTATGTATCCTCAATTCAATTTCTGCTAGCCAGATAACAAAATTGCCTATGGCTGCACCCTGATAGGAGAAGAGATATGACAGAGATGAAGTTGTTTAAAGAGATCATCAGTCTTAACTAACTGTGGTTAAAATACTTAAATTGTATAGACTTAACATAATTATAGGGCCATGAGAAGCAATTGCTAGGGTCTCACCTTTGGAAGAGGCTATGTAAGCAAATATCCCTGAAGTTTAAGGTTCATTAGGTATATGGCAAATTTGCTTCTGGCTTAGTGTTTACTTAATGTCTAAATAAAAGAGTATATTCAACTATATATATTTTTAATATTATCCCCACAAAACCTGTTGACATATATAATACCTTAGAAAGAATATCTTCTATTATTTTTCTGTTTCAAATTCAGAAAGTCTTATGCAAATTGAAACAAGTTCTAGATAAGATCTCAGTAAGGTACTTCTTAGTCCTTATCAACAAAGAATTAATAAAATATTTCCAGTTTTTTTTTTAGTGAGTAACACTTTATTAAAATACCACAATATATATTTGAATTACAAACCTCCAACTGGTAATTGATTAAAATATACAAACATCTCGGTAAAATTAAGTACTTTCCAATTTTTCTTGAATTTTTTGGACAATTTTATCATGAAAAACTGATTATTTTACATGATATAAAGAAAGTGATTTGATAAAAATATTAGGGCATTATTAAACTTTTCATTGCCCTTTCATGATCCGTTAATGATGAAAACATTCTCTTGAGAAAAATCTGTTATTATTCTCATTTTTAAAAGGCTTACTTCTGCTGGATGATGGTTTCTTATGTAATTCCAGAAGTTCTCCAGTGTTTTTATCAGCTTCTTGAAATCTTGTATATTAGATAGAATTTGCCATTTTACTTGATAATCAATTTTCATTTCTTTTCCATTATATTTTGTAATACTTAACATATAGAAAAAATTAGCCTGGCTAACCAGGCAGGGATAGACATATTGTAAAATAGAGATGGGTTATTTGGGGAAGACTGTATTAGTCTCCTTAGGCTACAATGATAAAATACGATAGACTAAGTGGCTTAAACAACAGACATTTACTTTGTCACAATTTTAGAGGCTGATCAAGTGCCAGCAGAGTTGGTTTCTGGTGAGACTTGTCTTCCTGACTTGTAGATGACTGCCTTCTCATTGGGTCCTCACATGGCTTTTTCTCTGTGCATGCATGGAGAGAAAGAGGTTTTGGTGTTCTTTCCTCTTAAAAGGACACAAGTCCTAAGGTATTAGAGTCCCCCTTTTATGACCTCATTTAACCTTAATTACTTCTTTAAAGGTCTTATCTCCAAATACGGTCGCATTGAGGGTTAAGGCTTCAACATATGAATTTTGAGGGAACACAGTCCAGTCCACAACAGGGACTAACATTATGAATGCTCAGATTATTAATAAATATGTTCATGTTATGATTATTTTTGCTTCTCAGTTCTGCATAATGTATACTTAGATAATAAATATCCATTATATTACAATGTTTATTTCAACACTTAATTTCATTCCACACTCTTTTTGTCTTCATGTGTTATGAAAAGAAATCGAATATAATTCTTATCTTTGTTCCTCTATAAGCATAGTTCTATTTTTGTTTTTGTTTTTTCCTCTGCCTTCTTTTAAGATTTTTTCCTTTGCTTTAGATTTTCTGCAATTTGAATATGATATGCCCAGGTATATGGTTTTTTGGTATTTATCCTGCTTGGTATTCTCTAAGCTTTCTGGACCTGTGGTTTTGGAAAGTTCTCTGCCATTATTAAAATATTTCATCTTCTTCTCTCTTTCTTCTTCTAGTATTTCCATTGTCCATTCCTTGCTTTGTCTTTTCAGACTTTTTTTTTTTCCCTTTCCTTTTGGCATGCTTTGTAGATCGTTGTGGAAAACTGGGTAATAGCAACTGAGGTAAATAGGCCTTCAGTGGAAGGTTTTATGTTAATCTGGCTGAGACGTGGACTGTGTTTGTTTGCTGTAGCTGTAGGTGCCAGAGGCTTCCAATAAATGTCTTTATTTTTGTCTCCCCTCTTGTCTTTGGATTTCCCCAGCAGCTGCTCCTCAGATAGAGTCTTGTCTTGCAGCTTTTTCAGATCTAAGCCACTGTTATTATACCAGAGCCCTGCTGGTGTGGTGGGTAAGGTGTGAAGGATGGGGGAAGCATTGATAATCTTATGATTAAATCTCAGTTTTTTTAGCAGGCTGTTATATGCACCCAGGCTGTGGCCTTCACAGGTGTTTCTTAGCTCCCCACACCTTAGGTGAAATGGGAAGGTGAGGGGGGCTGGAGTTGGAGAAATGCCTTTCCTACAAGTGAGAAAAGACTCTTGAGGGCTTTCTGCCTGGAGAGAACACTTGGCATATTTCAGTGGTGACTATTCCTCTGCCAGCATCCTTAGAGGACCTTTCTTGGCTATTTATCTTGAGAATCTCATGGAGTCCCTGGAGGTAAAAGCCTGGGAAAATGTGGGCACCTCCTTAAAGCCCTAAGAGTTCCTCACTCTCAAGTCAGTGCTCACTAGCCTCTAGCAATTAGTCAGCATTACTCTTCAAGTATTCCTACCAGTTTATGACTTCGGGAGCTTCTCCTCTGGTAAACACAACTCTGATATGACTATAGATTTGCTTGTCTCTACAGGTTTCAAGACAGCAGTTTGCCCTGTGACCTCAATCTTCTGATGAGTCCAGGCAAAGCATTGATTTTCAGTGACTTTTTCTTTTTCACCTTTCTTACTGTAAGGGGAAGATGGATGACTTTTAAGCTCTTTACATAAATGTTGGAACTGAAACCAGAAGTTACATTGAAATTTTGCTTCCAAAAAGTTACACCAAATTAAAAATTACATGTATTAACTTTTCATAATAATGATAATGATATCACTTGAGAGCTTACTCTTCATGAGTCATTGTGCTAAGCACTTATATGTCCAATTTGATAGAAATCATAGTTGAAGATAAATAGTTTGGAGCTGGACTGCCTGGGTTCATGTCAGGCTTTTTCACTTATTATGGGGCTTTGGGAAGGTTATTTAACTGTTCTGTGTCTCAATTTTATCATCTGTTCATGGGAACAATAATAAACCTACCTCATAGAGTTTCTATGAGGTTTTAATGAGGTAACTCATGAACTGTGCCTGACATAATATGAGTGCTTTGTGTTTTCTTTTATCATCTCATTTAAGCCTATGATAATCCCCTGAAATAGATATTCTTTTTACAGAGAGGGAACAAAGTCACAGATAGGTGAAATAATTTGACTAAGTGCTATTAAATGGCCAGTCCAGATTCCTAAACTGTACCTATGACTTAGAGATAATATAGAAGAAAAATCTTCCATCCTAATTCCCATAATCGGCCACATAATTTTTATGACTTAATATAATGCTCCTAGCCTGTAGTAATGGGGTAATGCTATTTAGAAATTAACTTTTATTTATGTAAAACCCAGATATTATGGGTTAATTACATGTATCTCATGGCCTGGCTTTACTCTGCACATGTTTTGATTTGTAAAAATAGGCTTTTATGTAAAAAAAAAAAATCTGAAGGACTCTTGCAGAGTCTCTATAATTCTCATTACCTTGTTAAGTATTCGGTTTTCACAGGGCGACTCATCAGATATTGATATGATATTTTGAAATAACAAGGTCATGCAAGCATATAGGGGGCAAGCATTCTGCAGTCCCTCCATGAGCTCACAGTCAGTTCCCTGGAGAATCAAAATATTTATTGTTCTTATCTGAATTATCTTTTTCATCGTGATTTTCTTTCCCACTTTTTTAATCTTTCTGTTTGGGTAAGAGCAGTACCTGTGCTTTAAATCAGTCATTTATCTTTTTAATAAGCTCTGCTTGTACTGGCAATGTGAGTACCAGACAGTCGCCAATAAGATTTATACAATATGTATAAACAAACAATATTTATACCATACAAAACTTCTAGCTTTCAAATGTCATTGTCATTATTGACATAAGATATCTCTTTACCAATTTTTGTCCTTACTGGAGGATTTTGGAGGTTGTTCTGCTTTCCCTAATATAGCAGACACTGAAAAGTATGGTTTTCACTCTTAGGCAAACCATAAACGCTCTGTAAGAGGAAATAAAACTGCCAAACTCTTCTGAGAGGGATTCCCACTTGGTGAATCTTTAAAAGCCCATCAATCCAGAATTATATTGCCTTTGATGCAATTCTCTTTCAGGGGAAAGATGGAGATGAGGCGTGGGCTCTCAGCTCGGGGTGGTCATAAACTGTGATCTGTGGCCCATTCGGGCCACTGCTCCTCCAGCAGGAACCCAACAAGCGACAGATCCAGGGAGACTCCCCTCCCTCCCCCAGGAGGAGCGGCGTGGGAGCGCACTGCAGGGATCTGCTGGGTTTGGAGACTCCACACCGGGTCGTGCGCCAGAGATAGAAACGCTCGGTCACAGGCCGGGTGAGCACAGAGTGTGGCCGGAGTGCGGCCGGAGACCGGGGAGATGGGAGTGATTGACTGCTTTTCTTTGGGGGTGCACTGAGGAGTGGGGCCCCGAGTTCTCGGCTCCTCCGGGGCGGAGATTGGGAGGCAGCCATTTTCACTCTTGTCTTCCACAGCTGTACCGAGAGCTTGCAGGGAACAAAAGCTCCCGAGAGCAAACCCGAGCAGCTTGCTTAGCCCGGACGGCAAGGGTGGGGCAATTCCGCCTCTGCAAAGACATTTGGGAACCACGGCAACAGGCCCTTCCCCCAGAAGATCAGCACGAACAGCCAGCAAGCCAAGACCAAGTTTACCGATCAATGAGAACAGTAGACCTCCAGCGCTAGGGGAATACTGCATATAGAGTTCATGGCTTTTTTCCCATGATTCTTTAGTCTTTCAAAGTTTATTTATTTTTAACTTTCTTTTTCTTTTTCTTTTTTTTTTTTTGAATTTTTCTTTTTCCCTTTTTCAACCAATATCTTATCAATCCCTTTTTTAAAAATCTTTTTTATTTTTCATTTTTAGATTCATATTCTATCCTTTCAGGTAGTTATCCCTATTTCTAGTATATATATATAAGTATTCTCTCTTTAAAATTTTGGGATACAGTTTCTTCTAACAGACCAAAATATAACCCAAATCTCTAGTGTATGGCTGCCTGATCACATTCTCTCCCCCCCTTTTTTTTTAATTTCTCTTCTTTCTTTTTTCAACCAATTTCTTATCTTATCAATTCCTTTAATAAAATCTTTTATACTTTTCATCTTTACAGTCATAGTCCATCCCTTCATCATATTTACTCATATTTTTTATTCATATATAAGCTTTTCTTCTTTAAAATTTTGGGAGGCAGTTTCTTCTAACAGATCAAAATGTGCTCAAAATCTGGTGTGTCACTGATCTATTCACCAACCTGATCATATTTGATTGTATTCTTTTTTTTTCTTTAATCTTTTTCTTTTCCTTTTTTCTTTCTTTTTTCTTTCTTTCCCTTTCTTTTCCCCCGGTTTCAAGTCTCTTCTGATTTGTTTAGTGTATATTTTTCTGGGGTCATTGTTACCCTGTTAGCATTTTGTTCTCTCATTCATCTATTCTCCTCTGGACAAAATGACAAGATGGAAAAAAATAACCTCAACAAAAAGAACAAGAGGCAGTACTGACTGCCAGAGACCTAATCAATACAGACATTAGTAAGATGTTGGAACTAGAGTTCAGAATGATGATTATAAAGATACTAGCTGGGCTTAAAAAAAGCGTGGAAAATATTAGAGAAACGCTTTCTGGAGAAATAAAAGAACTAATATCAAACCAAGTCAAAATCAAAAAGGCTATTAATGAGGGCCAATCAAAAATGGAGGCTCTAACTGCTAGGATAAATGAGGTAGAAGAGAGGATTAGTGATATAGAAGACTAAATGATGGAAAATAAAGAAGCTGAGAAAAAGAGATAAACAACTACTGGATCATAAGGATTCATAAGATCATAAGAATTCGAGATATAAGTGATACCATAAGATGAAACAATATTAGAATAATTGGGATCCCAGAGGAAGAAGAAAGAGAGAGAGGTGCAGAAGGTATATTGAAGCAAATTGTAGCAGAGCACTTCCCTAATTTGGGGAAGGAAACAGGCATCAAAATCCAGGAGGCACAGAGAACCCCTCTCAAAATCAATAAAAATAGGTCAACACACTGACATCTAATTCTAAAACTTCTGAGTCTCAGAGACAAAGAGAAAATCCTAAAGGCAGCTTGGGAGAACAGATCTGTAACCTACAATGGTAGAAACATTAGGTGGGCAACAGACCTATCTACAGAGACCTGGCAGGCCAGAAAGGACTGGCATGATATATTCAGAGCACTAAATGAGAAAAAATATGCAAACAAAATATGCAAAACAAATATGCAAACAAAAAACAAAAGCCCAGGGCCAGATGGCTTCCTAGGGGAATTCTACCAAACATTTAAAGAAGAATTCATACTTATTCTTCAGAACATGTTCCAAAAAATAGAAATGGAGGGAAAACTTCCAAACTCGTTTTATGAGGCCACCATTATCTCGATCCCCAAACCAGACAAAGACCCCATCAAAAAGAATTACAGACCAATATCCCTGATGAACATGGATGCAAAAATTCTCACCAAAATACTAGCCAATAGGATCCAGCAGTACATTAAGAGTATTATTCACCACGACCAAGTGGAATTTATCCCTGGCCTCAAGATTGGTTCAGCATCCACAAATCAATCAATGTGATATAATACATTAATAAAAGGAAGAACAAGAACTATATGATTCTCTCAATAGATGCAGAAAAATCATTAGACAAACAGCAAACTTTCTTGATCAAAACTCTTCAGAGTGTAGGGATAGAGGGTACATACCTCAAGATCATAAAAGCCATCTATGAAACACCCACAGCAAATATCATTGTCAATGGGGAAAAACTGAGAGCTTTCCCCCTAAGGTCAGGAACATGACAGGGATGTCCACTATCACCACTGCTATTCAACGTAGTATTAGAAGTCCTAGCCACAGCAGACAACAAAAAGAAATAAAAGGCATCCAGATTGGCAAAGAAGAAGTCAAACTCTCACTCTTTGCAGATGATTTGATACTTTGTGTGGAAAACTCAAAAGACTCCACCCCAAAACTGCTAGAACTCATACAGTAATTCAGTAAAGTGGTAGGATATAAAATCAATGCACAGAAATCAGTGCCATTGCTATACACCAACAACAAGACAGAAGAAAGAGAAATTAAGGAGTGGATCCCATTTACAATTCCACCCAAAACCACAAGATACCTAGGAATAAATACAAGTAAAGAGGCAAAGAATCTGTACTCAGAAAACTATAAAATACTCATAAAAAAATTGAGGAAGACACAAAGAAATAAAAAATGTTCCATGTTCATAGTTTGGAAGAACAAATATTGTTAAGACGTCAATGCAACCTAGAGCAATCTACACATTTAATGTGATCCCTATCTAAATACCACCCACTTTTTTCAAAGAAATGGAACAAATCCTAAAATTTGTATGGAACCAGAAAAGAGTTGAATAGCCAGAGGAATGTTGGAAAAGCAAAGCAAAGCTGGTGGCATCGCAATTCCAACTTCAAGCTCTATTACAAAGCTATAATCATCAAAACAGTATGGTCCTGGCACAAAAATAGACACATAGATCAATGGAACACAATAGAGAGCCCAGAAATGGACCCTCAACTCTAAACTTCAACAAAGCAGGAAAGAATGTCCAATGGAAAAAAGACAGTCTCTTCAACAATGGTGTTGGGAAAATTGGACAGCCCCATGCAGAAGAATGAAACTGGACCATTTCCTTACACCACACACAAAAATAGACTCAAAATGGTTGAAAGACCTAAATGTGAGACGGGAGTCCATCAGCATCTTAAAGGAGAACACAGGTAGCAACCTCTTCGATCTCAGCTGCAGCAACTGCTTCCTAGAAACATCACCAAAGGCAAGGGAAGCAAGGGCAAAAATGAACTATTGGGATTTCATCAAGATGAAAAGCTTTTGCAGAGCAACAAAACAGTCAACAAAACCAAAAGACAACTGATAGAATAGGAGAAGATATTTTAAATGACACATCAGATAAAGGGCTAGTATCCAAAATTTATGAAGAAATTATCAAACTCAACACCCAAAGAACAAATGATCCAATTAAGAAATGGGCAGAAGACATGAACAGACATTTTTCCAAAGATGACATTGAAATGGCCAACGGACACATGAAAAAGTGCTCAACATCGCTCGGCATCAGGGAAATCCAAATCAAAACCTCAATGAGATACCACCTTACACCAGTCAGAATGACTAAAACTAACTAACCACTGAGTAAATGGCGGATGTTGGCGGGAATGTGGAGAAAGGGGAACCCTCCCACACTGTTGGTGGGAATGCAAGCTGGTGCATCCACTCTGGAAAACAGTATGGAGGTTCCTCAAAAAGTTGAAAATAGAGCTACCCTATGACCCAGCCATTGCACTACTGGGTATTTACCCCAAAGATACAAATGTAGGGATCCGAAGGGGTATGTGCACCCTGATGTTTATAGCTGCAATGTCCACAATAGCCAAACTGTGGAAAGAGCCAAGATGTCCATCGACAGATGAATGGAAAAAGAAG
>NW_027397104.1:5085997-5157379 GCF_003265705.2 Callorhinus ursinus
AGGGGGTAGATGGGTGATAGACATTGGGGAGGGTATGTGCTATGGTGAGCTCTGTGAATTGTGTAAGACTTGAATCACAGAACTGTATCTCTGAAATAAATAATATATTATATGTTAAAAAAAAGAAGATAGTAGGAAGGAAAAAATGAAAGGGGTGGAATTGGAGGGAGAGACGAACCATGAGAGACTATGGACTCTGAGAAACAAACTGAGGGTTCTAGAGGGGATGGGCGTGGGGGGATGGGTTAGCCTGCTGATGGGTATTAAAGAGGGCATGTATTGAATGGAGCACTGTGTGTTATACGGAAATAATGAATCATGGAACACTACATCATAAGCTAATGATGTAATGTATGGTGATTAACATAACAAAATTTAAAAAAAAAGGAGACAGGAAGATAGCTCTCAAAGTACTCTCTGTGGCTTCAGGGCCAGAGGCTTTTATTCAGTGTAGAAGGGGGTGGAAGCAGGGAACTTATATAGGCACTTTTGGGTCAGTTCATTGCTTTTCTGCTTTTGTCCTTCCTCTTCTAAGACCCTTCTGCTGGTAGTAGCTTTTACTGCATCCTAGCTAATAAAAAGTTCTTTTTTTTTTTGCTACCAAAAAAGACTATGACTATTTCTCTCCTGACCTGGTTACTGTGGAGGTGTGTGTGTGTGTGTGAGAGAGAGAGAGAGAGAGAGGAGAGGGAGAAAGTGTATTAATTAAAGAGCAGAGTGGAGCATGTTTAGAGTTTCAGCTGGTATCTTAAGTGATGGTCATGATGGCTACAAATTTTCCTGAGTATTGAATGGTATTTATTTTGACTTATCAATTCATTGCCAGTAAATTTGTTGGGCATTTGAAAGTACCCTTAGGAATTGTTTCAAAATATGTGAAGATGGATATTTCTGAAAAACATATAGATTGTGGGATAATCAATTAGGAGAGAAGCCTAGAGCAACTGGAAATCGAGGATTTAATGAAGAGGTAATCTCAAGTTTTGTTCCTGGAGTTAGGAAGCCATTTCAAAGCAGTTGTACACTGGTAATATTTGAAACTATCATCAAAATGCCATTATGAGAAAAATGAGTTAAGCATTATAGATGTCCATTTATATTTGCTCTAGCTGACTTCTAGCAACATAGAAAATCCACTGGGTGTGTTTTCATGTATAAGTTCAGTGACATCACTGTCATGGAAGCAGTGACAATTTGACAGTTCATTCTTTCATTATTGTTGCCTGAAAGTAATTCCTTTATCTGAGCAATTATAATTCAGAAAGGCATCTCTCTCATCCACTGCCTTGGGTTGTATTTTCAAAGTATCAGTTTTCTTGTCAACCAGACTTGAATTTAAATCTATGTACTAGTTCAGCAACATCAGGTATGTTACTTAACATTTCTGGTATGTCTGTTTCTTTACATATAAAGAATATTATGGAATAAAATCTTCTAGAGTGCAAGGGTATCATTGAAGAATGAGCTTAGTAAATTGTGATGCAGTGTTTGGAATATGATGCTATTTCAATATTTGCCTCTGTCTTCCTGTAGACATCATTCCCAAGGGTTATGAAGTGGCATCGTCTAGTGATACTCTGAGTCTTAATAAAACAAAGTAGTCTTGGCTACATATTAGTCTCTCACTAGGTTGTTGGAATTTTACACATTGAAATAAAGCACCAGGAAGATTTTTTGTTTGTTTATGAAAATAGATAAATCTTTTTACTTTAGATTTTTTCTGGCATGTTATAACATTATTAACTCTACATACTTTGGTAACTTGTACATTATTTAAGTCCTACTTATTTTCCTGCTATATCATTTAGAAAATATTGAACCTGGCTTCATTCATCTGCAGATGAGCTGGCCAGAACTGCCACAAATCTGATGTTGGGGGTCATATAATTCAAAAAGAACAAAAAGCCATACAATTTGTTTAGGTAATGAGGGTTAAAAAATAGAATCAGTCAGTTAAGAGGTTTCATATCATAATCAGGATATGAAAAACTGTATCAACTGATGAATTACTTTGAGCTATCATTTAATAACAGTTTTTTCTCATAAGGATTGAGTTATGAAGAAAATTACTTAAATAAGGTTTCAAATGATGGACTTTTTGGATGTTTCATAGTATTATTTTACTAACTGAACTTCCTTTTTCTTTGTTCATTGAGATTGATTCCTTAGATGTATAGGCTTTAGTGATAGATACTTTTTGGTACATGATATGGATCTTTATTTGCTTCACTCGTACTTATTAAATCCTAGTTGAATACAAAACAAATCTAGATATTGGTTGATAATATAAAGATAGTAACTTAGATTTTAATTAGTTATATGAAAGAGACTGTGAACTTGGAAGTGGCCAAGTTTGGACTATGGATGGACTGTGGCATTATAAATTTTAAACTTGCCAAATTGTATAATAGAATCTTGACATGTGAATATAATTAGAATTAGGTTTTGCTATGTATGTTTTAAAAATAATAGAGGCTTATATGAGAGCAGTTTATTCTTGTCATACCTAAAATTTTGTTGGTCAAGGGTTGCTATGGTAACTCCAGTATCATCGGGGACTAAGGTTTCTTTTTTTCTGTTGCTTGATCATAAATTACACATGGCTTCAGTTTTCCAATGTTACTCTCTAAAAGGGGGTCAGTAAATCTAGACCCGTAAGCCAAATCTACTGTCTACCAAATTTTTGTATATAAAGTTGTTTTGGAACATAACCACTCCCATTTATTATGTGTTGTCTAAGGATCCTTATGTGGTATAATGGCAGCCTTGCATAGTTGTGACAGAAACTATAGGCCTGGTAAAATCAAATGTGTTTGCTATCTGGCCCTTTATAAAAACACAGTTTGCTGACTGATGGTCTGAGACAGTGGTATCTATTAGAAATTTAATGTAAGTCACATATATTAATGAAATTTTCTAGTAGCCACATTAGAAAAAAAAGTAAAAAACAAGTACATTTCATTTTAATAATGCAATTCATTTGTCTTTAAAAATTAATGTGTAATAAATTTAGAAAATGAGATATTTTACTTTTTTTAAAAGTTTTTGAATTTGAAATATATTCTTATTTGCATTTTTCTCACTTCAGTATTCCAGTGGTCACATGTGGCAAGTGGCTACCATATTGAACAGGAGAGGGCTAGTATGTCAAAATGAGTATTACCCATATTCTTTGCTTTGTTGATAGTCAGAGGGAGAAAGGGGAGAAATTTGGAGAGGAACAGGATGAATATAAACAAATAGCAATATTATATATTTAATAATACAGTCATTAATATACACATTAAAGGTACATAATTTAAAGATATCAATTAAAAGGCAGAAATTATCCAGTGTATAAAAAGCAAGAACAAACTACATGCTGCCAAAAGGAAAACACCTTTAAATATAAACACACAAATAGGTTAAAAGTAAAAGGATGGAAAAAGATATACTATGCTAACACTCTTCAAAGAAGGCTAGGTGATTATATTAATATTAAACAAAATAGATTTCATAGGAAAAATATTACCAAGTATAAAGAGCTACATTTATTAGTGATGCGGTATCAGTTTTTATCATGAGAACATAATAATTATAAATGTTTTTTTTATCTAATAGAATTTTAACCTCACTAACATTTGTAGAACACTCAACTTGATAACAACAGAACAATTGTTTTCAGGTATACATATTCAGGTATACATGATTGTGATGATGGTTTCTCAGGGATATAGATACATAGATAGATGTTAAATCTTATTATATTGCCCAGTAAAACTTCTGAGAAGATATACAATATCTTTGACTCCACCATTCTAAATGAAATAAGTTTGAATATAAAAGTGATACAGAATATAAAAGCTCAGAAAAAACAAAAAGTGATACAGAATAAGTTAATGCTAGGTATCCAAATGTTCATGGACTGGCAGAAGAAAAATTGTGGTTCCCCATCGGTCTCCCCACCCAAATTCATGGAAAATAACTAATTGGCTGTATAGATGCTATGGACAGAATGGTGTTCTCCCAAAATTCCTATGTTGGAACCCTGACCCCGAATGTAACTGTATCTGTTGATAGGGGTCTATAAGAGGTAATAAAAGTTAAATGAAGTCACAAGAGTCTAATAGGACTGTGGCTTTATAAGAAGGAGAAGAAATTTCTTTTTCCATTCCCACACTCTCTCTACATCTCTTTCTATGTGGTCACACAGTGAGAAGGTGGTTATCTGCAATCCAGGAAAAGAGCTCTCACCAGAACCCAACCATCCTTGCCCCCTGCTCTCGGACTTGCAGAGTTACTTGTGAGTAAATTCATTTCTGTTGTTTGAGCCACCTAGTCCATGGTATTTTGTTATAACATTTCAAGCTAACTAATACAATTGTTACATATGAATGAATAGGCCATGATCTCTAAAGTGTGAAAATTAAGTTTTAAGTTTTATGGTGATTGTCAAATTTGAGTTGACATCAAATTTGAGTTAATATTTTGTTAGAGCAAAAAAGGATACTTAAAATTTATTTAGTTTGAGCCCAATTTTACATCGAATAGTAATAATTATCTTTTATTAATTTAGCATTTGTATTGTTTATATTACCTGAAAATTACTAACCACTGAATATTTCAATAATTTATTGAAATACAGTTTTGAGCATCTGGTTAAGTACCTATGGATGACTCACTAAGTTATTAAGGATTTCAAATGCCCTTTGTCCTTCTTTTTCTATACCAGAAGACAGAAAAAAACTATATTCTTGCTTCTCTAGCCTCCTTTGAACATATAGATCTGTGTGAAACAATTCTGTCTAATTCAACATAAATGGCAGTTTGGGGGGAGCTTCTGGGAAGTGTTTTGATTTTCCTGATAAAAAGAAAAGATAACATTGGTCTCTTGATCTCCCAGTTCATTTCACTTTCAGTGTAGTTACGATACTGGCTCCTAGGGAAAGGAAAAAGCATCACAGATACGCAGCTTCTAGCACTTGAGCAAGTGAATGAACTCCAATGCATACTTCCTCTATACATCTTGTTGTATGAAAACAAATATTTAAGTAACTGAAAGTTAAGTATGTTTAATGCAGCCATATCCAATCTTAATTAATAAGCTTAGTGTATCTCAAAAATACTGTTTGGTGTTAAGGTTACAGAAATGGAAAATGTTGATTTTGATTCTGAACACTTCAGAGTATCATGAGGGTGACAAGTAAAGAAATGGTTGGAGAGAGTTGCTCTTGTGAGGTGAAGACATAATGCTAAGGAATCATTCCCATGACCATTACTCAGCCAGTTCAGTACAGAGACTCCCTGGGTATGAAGGCTTGGAAGGAAGAGTATTACTTAGCTAGACAAAGAGATGCAAGGGTGTTCTAGCCTCTGGGAAGAATTGCCCATGTAAAATGTCTTGATCCTTATTTCAAAATATATCTTTAAGCCATCCACTTTTCTCCCTCCCTGCCCCATCAATCCTACTTCAGATCACAGCCTAACCTAAGTCTCCTCCAGTTTTTCCCTCTTCTGCATTCATCTCCACCCAGAATCCTTTTCTACTACCACCTAGTGAGATCTTTTTAAAAGAAAAGAGATCGTGTCACTCCACTACTTTCAGTCTTGCAATGGACACTACCATAAGTAAAATGTTTGTAAGTTAGTTTATGTGTTAAGTGTCTAGAAAGTATGAAGACGAGATAGAAAAATGAAGCCTACCAGCAACCAAATAATAACCCCTTAGAATTAAACCTGATTTAATGACGTGACAAATATATCAACTACAATACACAAACAAAACACCTCTCTTTTAATGCTTTTTGGACAGCTAATATTTTGATTGTGAGACCTATTCATTTTTATTCTTACTTGAAATATTTCCAAAAAAGGGGAGAGTAGAAAAAGAAAGAACACATTGTGGAACCGGTTGCGCTGAATGGCATTAAGCTCTCATTGTGTGTGGTGTGTGAAAATGAATCTGACATAGTTGATTATAGAATCAGTGTAGTCGCTTCATGCAGGTGAGCAGAAAAACCTGGCTTGTATGCTGACATTGCTGAAAGCATTTATAGGAAGGAAAAGCTAAGCACTCCCTGGTATAATACACCCCACGTTCTATTGTGGGAACAAGCAAGCTCAGCTGCAAACAATTGGGAACATAGCAAAATCTTTTACCCATGACTTTATGTAGATGCTTTGTTTTTGCAAAACCTTTTTCACTTTGCCTCTAGAAATGTACTGAGATTTCCACATGGCCTACAGGGAGTAAAACAGTAACTTACAGAAGGATGTGTTTTGAGGATAGGTCAAATCGGTTGGTTCAGCACAGGGATGACTCAAGATATTTTACTGGCTCAACCTGCATTTAAGGGTCTGGGATCAAGAATCAAATTACAAAGTTGTGTTCTTTGTTTTCTAACTGATGGGGCTGGAGGGTAGCAAAAGGGAATGAACAATTATGAGAAAAGGAGGAGACCGTGAGGTTATTAGCTAGAGACCTTAGTGTGGCAGGTCATATATTATCAGAGAAACTTACCAAACTCCCTTAATTTTATGTTACCAAAAATGTTGTAGTTATAATGTGCATTGATCTATATATCTCTTCATCTTTGCTTTTCTGATTTGCAGTTAATGTATGATTTAGATATTATATACACATGATCAAATGTCTTTCATTAGGTTAATAGAAAAAAGCAACTTTAAGAAATTAACATGCAGTTTACTTTGTCTCCTTTGCAGTTTAGTTTAAATATTTGTACATATTTGTGCACAATATAGCAATTTCTAAATTTCATATTTACTGTCCCTGCTCTCACATTGCTTACTGGACTGCTTGTATTTTGTTACTGGTCTCTTTTCCCTTTCCTCTGCTAAAAACACATGAACAAATTAATTGCCTGCATGTGATACATGTGTATCAATAAATCAAGGGAGGAAAATTACACATATATTTCTAGAAATGAAATCATTACCACAAACTCTGTATTACTTATGATTCTAGTCAGATGTACTCAGTCACAGCACCGCCTGACACCTTTTCTGCTTGTAGAGTAAGGTCTGTGACCAGTGATGTATAACCCATAAAGAAAGCAGGCAGAATTGATGTGAATGGAAATTCAGAATGGCCAAATTCTGACTTAAGCTCCTAAAATTAGACAGCCGTGCTGATCAGTTCCTAATGTTGCTACTGAGGTTACAGAAATAGCCAATATTGTTAAAGTCCTAAGACATAAATTTAATGCAACTACAGTCCTGCAACCACCACTTAGCACTTTGTTCCCACCAGACACAGAAAATAAGCAATCTCTCAGATCTAACCTTTCAATTAAGGAGATGGGAGGAAATCTGTTGTATGGAGCAATTCAAAATGAATAAAGAGTATGTTTTAAAGTGAAGTAAAGTGGCTCAAAGGTATGGCTACTTGTGTCAAATTCAATCTCTTAACTGCAAATTTGATTGGTGTGATGTGGAGTAGAGTTCTAGGTAGGAGACGAGGTCTTCAGAGTCACTGCTTAACTGAGTGAACTGAGACAAGCTTCTTCATCTAAGAGGTATTACAAATCTTATTTTTAGGTTCGTAAGGTTGAAATGAGAAAATCCGTATGAAAGATCTGAAACATGGTAGAGTGCTAAATAAAACACAGTTTCCTTTCTTTTCTTTTTAGTTCAAGATTCTCTCCTAGTAATTGGGACCAAATTATTCTTAAGAACTCCAGAACAATTCACTAACATTTGCTCGTTTAACTAAGGAACTATGTAATTTACAGAAACTAAATACACCATAAGATTTAGGGAAAAACAGTGTGATAGAATTTCCATAGTCCAAAGTAATTTTGCATTGACAATAACCAAAAGGGAGTCAATCACTTATACAGTGAAATGTAGGCATATTTTGTCTTGGAGTCTCTAAATAGATGAAAAAGTAAGAGTGGAAATTATTGTCCAGATAGTGATTATTGTTCATGTAAAAATGTGCATTTTCATAAGTGGGTAAACAAATAGTCTATGGGGAGGAAAAAAAAGAAAAAAGCTTCTAATAGAAGGTTTGATGAAATTAGAGAAATTAAGAGCCGAGGTAATTTTCTTAAAGGAATAGCACCAAACATAAGTGGCAAAGTGAAGCACTCTTCCAAAATTATTTAAACACTCAAGTAGGTTAGCAGGATAAAAAAGTCCTAAGATATTTTGGGGTCCTTTAAGCAGAGAAGCAGAAAGCTTAGTTCAATATAATTCAAGAAAACATGTATTATTTATCAAATGGCAAATATGGCACTGAATATGAAATAGTTATAAGACGTTTTCAGCCTCTGCCCCACAGAAGCTGGCTAATATCTCAGTGGGGAAGAAAGGCAAGTCAGCAGATAATTCCAGTGCCATCTCATTTTAAGAGTTTTATATGTAAAGCTCCAGAGTGTAAGCTCTGTGAAGGGAGAGATTTTTGACATTTAAATTTTGTTTTGTTTGCCTTGTTTTATCTTAACTGATAAACCTACAATATCTCAGTTATGTAATTGGTACATGGTAGATATTAAATAAATAATTATTGAATGATTGAGTAATCAAATGAAAAAGGAAACATTCTATTTAAAGGGAAATAATTTTAATTTTTCATGGATATGTTTCCCAAACTTTACACCATCCACCCTCTTAGTAAAAATATGTACATGAACATCCCCACCCTAGGTATATGAATGTTTATATACATGTACCACTGTGCTAATCTGTTAAGAACATTAGAGAGTGTAAACAAATAGAGATAAAAATAAGATACAAATCAATGGGAATAGAAAATCTAATATTTTTCTTTGCATTCACTTGTAAATATTTTTGTGTGTTTCCTGGGATGCATGGAATGAGTTTGTTTTATTTGATTTTGTTTTGAGGGAACAAATATGGGAGTAAAAATGTTATCTGATGTTTATGTGACACAAGGTAAATTTAGGGTGATCCCCAATTTTTCAATATATATAATCCTAGAAGTGAGAACTAAAGGAATGCATGCTTCTTAGCTGGTAAAATTGAGTAAATGATCTGGTACATTTCACGTGGCAAAGTCAGTCAAGAAAAGAACATATGAAATAAGTTATAAAGGTATTGATTGCATCCTTGAGTGAGTTAATTTCCAGTTTGTGAGTAAAGGAAAACTTTGCCTTATGAAGATAATAGAAAAAAGTTTCCTGGTAAAATATATTAGGTTGTTTAACCTTTGAACATAGTTAAACAGTTTCCTCTTTTACTGCAGATTTGTTAGATCCAAATTAAGTAACGAATACTGAAGACAATATAGGAAACAAAATAAGAAATGCATTACAGTTAGTGGAACTTTATTAGCAAACATAAAATTATGCTTGATTAGATTTCAATTTGTATTGAAATTTTCTTTTAAAAATATTTTCGTTACTTTATATCATGATTTTTTCCAAGGTGATAGGATTGATAGAATGTGGCCAACATAAGCCAGGCAAATGGATATGACTTACTTGAATGTAGATAAAAGATTTAGTAAAAGATACAATTACTAAACACCAATCAACAGGCTTGAAGATGCTGTCTGAAAAGTTCGTCTTACTATCTTATGGGCATTGTTTGACCCTACTGGTCTCTGTCATCTGTTCTGGAGATTCTGTTTACCTTTAACTAAGTGTACTGGTTATCATAATACCTTTAGGAATTGTTTCCAGCCAGACCTGAACATGGGCTGGCTGACGTAATGGTAGACCTGGGAAATTGATATTGGATTCTTCCTAACAGAGAGCACTCAGAGTGTCCAGGGCAATGAACAGGAAACAAGCCCAGCATATTTTGAGTGTGCCCTGCATGGAGGAGTCCAACAACAGTTTCCCAGGTGTACCATCACTCCAGCCATCCTACTCTTAACCTGGCTGAAATTTATTCCTAAGGTGTTACACTAGTGTATATTGGTAAATTTGATCTTGGGCATCTATGGCAATAGAATAGGTGGAATTTCCCAGATGGATCCAAAGACATAAAAGATGTTGTTCATCCATAGGATCCTGTTTCATCAGTGGCAGTGGTTTTGTTTTTATTGGCATTATCATAAGATACCATGGTAGCCCCAGCACAATTGAGATACCACCACCTTTGTCATGAATAGTCTCAGGAGATAGTCTTACTGCAAATAATTTCATGAAATTCTCATTATCTCAGTATAGAAGATTATATTAGGCCATATGTAACATTTTTGAGTATCCACTGTGGTCAAGGAGATAAAATGCTCTGATTAGCAAGATACTATTTCTAACATTCAGAGTGTAGAAGTAGTTACATATACTAAACCAGATGTGCTATTTGAGTCAGGGAGAGTTATTCCCCTTTGAAAAATCATTGAAATCTGAAGTCAAAATAGATGATGGGTAATTAAAATGATCATATTTCCTTTATAAAGTAAAATCCTCAGATACTTCTCTCTTCAGGGAACTATCATCTGAATAGCACCCACTTTTATTAAAATGTCACTCTTCATGCGGAAGAAATCTTGATATAGCCTGGTCTGAATCAGGTTACATCCTTTCTAGTGAAGATTTTTTTTCTAAATGTCCCCTTACAATATTTGTCATGTATCTACCAACTATCTTAAAACACACCTGTTTTTCCCAAATGCAGTGGATATTTTATTTTTATAGAATTAGCATTTTCATCATTACATAAAGTCTAATAATTGATATAATTGAGAAATTGAATTGGGACTATCCCATTAGCAGAAAAATTTATAACATCTGATAAAGATTTTTTTTTTCTACTCAAGTCATTTTTCCTCAATGGCCATCTTTTTGAACTGGGAATTAGCAAGTCATTCATGCTTTATGGCAGTATATGCTTCTGAAATTCAGAGATCACAGAAGTTAAAGAAGAAAAGACCTTTAAAGTGACCACTAAGTCAAGCTTATCACTTTCTGTCACAGCAGGAGAGAGAGAGAGAGAGAGAGAGTTACTGATCTTTGTTGTAAAAAAAAAATCTATTAAAGTTATAATACAGTGTAGAAATACATAATCACTTCCAGACCATTAAAGGCAAAATTTTCAAACATTTTTAATTGAAAAGTATTTGCAGTCTTACTTTGGTGTTTTAATGTGTATTTTCTTTCAACTTATTTTATTTTAAAGGTGCACTTTGAATTATCAGGGACACTTAATAGCAGAAATAGAAAGTACCTAATGGATTTCAAGCAGTTTTATATACATATGTTATGTATAATTGTGTATATGTAAGTACAGATGAACCTGTACATTTGTGCATATTAAGAGCATATGTGTAGAATTGCTAGAGGAAAGATAACTAGATAGTGTCTTCCATTGATTTAATTGATACTAAATTATTATTTTGAATTTTCTAAACTTTTAAGCTATTAATACATAGTAGGATTTTTTTTCTTTGATTTTCTTCCAGGAGTAAATAATTTCAACTTTATTTACCTTTATATGATAAGCTGTATTAATTCAAACCTTAGAAGCCTAGTAAATTAGGCTATCACTAGCAATATTGTTTTTAGGTTCTGAAATATTGTATTTAATTTTTATGTTTGATGTGATTCTCTAAGTTAGGGAAGTATTGATCAAACAGCGTGTTGATCAGTTGGACAGGACAATGTTATTTCAGAAAGCATAATGGTATTATAAAGACAATTTTTTCTCTTTCATATTTATCCTCCATTGCACATTATCATAAAGCTGACCTCAACATGAACTGATTAAAACTCACTTATCTAAAATTTATAATTTTTGAAACTCTAGGAATCTGAAAATTTGGTCAATAAATCTACAGAAATTGTATTATAAAATAAGTTATTAGAAAACCCTTTAAGTTGGGGCACCTGGGTGGCTCAGTTGGTTAAGCGACTGCCTTCGGCTCAGGTCATGATCCTGGAGTCCCGGGATCGAGTCCCACATCGGGCTCCCTGCTCGGCAGGGAGTCTGCTTCTCCCTCTGACCCTCTTCCCTCTCGTGCTCTCTATCTCTCATTCTCCCTCTCTCAAATAAATAAATAAAAAAATATTAAAAAAAAAAAGAAAAAAGAAAACCCTTTAAGTTTACTTAGGACCATTTACTAATGTTTTATAAAGATTTTAACAAGTTTATCTATTTTCAATGCACAACTTTACTGAAACATTTACATATATATGGTATTCTAGTTTGCTAGGACTGTCATACCATTTAGGTTGCTTAAAATACCAGAAATGTAGTGTCTTAAAATTCTGGAGTCTAGAAGCCCAAAATCAAGGCATCAGAAGGCCATGCTGCCTCTGAGACTTTGGGTAGAATTATTCCTTGCCTCTTTCTAAATTCCAGGAATCATTGGTGTTCCTTGGCTTGCACCTGTGTCGGGGCAATCTCTGTCTCCATCATCACATGGTCATCTTTACATCATGTTCCCTTTGTCCATGTCTTTTTTTGTATTCAAATTTCTCCTTTTTGTCAGGACACTAGTCAGTTTAGGGCCTATTTTAATGATCTTATTTTAATTTGATTACCTCTGTTAAGATCCTATTTCCAAATAAGATTACACTATGGGATTTTGGGACTTGGAACTTCAACATACTTTTTTAGGGGAGATAGTTCCATCTGTAACAGGGAATGACAGAGGAACATGTAGTGATATTTAAAAGAAGGAAATAGATGGGCGCCTGGGTAGCTCAGTCGTTAAGTGTCTGCCTTCAGCTCAGGTCATGGTCCCAGGGTCCTGGGATCGAGCCCCGCATCGGGCTCCCTGCTCAGCGGGAAGCCTGCTTCTCCCTCTCCCACTCCCCCTGCTTGTGTTCCCTCTCTCGCTGTGTCTCTCTCTCTCACATAAATAAATAAAATCTTAAAAAAAATAAAAAATAAAAAGAAGGAAATAGAAATAACCTGGTAACATGTAAGTCCAGAGTCAGAGAACAATGAAACTTTACTCCAAGCATGGGGGAGGGGAAGAAGGAAAGAGACTAGAACAGGAAAGGAAAACAGAACAAAACAAAACTTTCAGCATAAATGAGAGAAGAAATGCCCTAAAAATCTCAGTGGGATATAATAGAATAACTGATTTCATAATGGAATTAATATTTGATGTCCATAGTGATTCTAAGTTATCAATAAAGTAACTTACTTTCAATACATTTTATTTAGAGAAATAGTAAAGTTTTTGATATATATTTTGGGAAAAAAACCCTCTATTTTTTTATGTATACAGCACCTTGATTGTTTTTAGGTTACTAGGAAAGTTTAATGAAAATCATATTTCCCATTGGTCCTAAACACATGTAATGATGCACTATTATGATTCCATTTTATTTTTAATTTTTCTTTTGTCACCACAATATGAAATTCTATAATTTAACTTTAAAACAAAGAAAAATTTGACCCATGCTGATAAAAATATTGTAAAAATACAAAATACGTAAAGAAGGAAATAAATAGAATGCATTTAAATCATTTGAAGTTTCTCAAAGTAACATTGTAAAAGGCAGCCCTGTGCTCAATAAAGTGTTCTTTTGTGTCTTAAAATATGCATTCTTATGAAAAATTAGACAGTTAAAAAAAAACACTAGTTTTTCTAATTCGTCACCGAGGATCAAGAAGGGGTTAAAAATGTATTTTAATGATAAAATCTAGGGGCACCTGGGTGGTTCAGTCATTTAAGCATCAGACTTAATTTTGGATCAGGTCATGATCTCAGGGTTCTGGGATGGAGCTCTGGGCTCTGTGCTTAGTGTGGAGTCTGCTTGTCCCCTTCCCTTCCCCGGCTTGTGTTTTTTCTTTCTCTCAAATAAATAATTAAAAAAAATATTTTAAAAAGTCTAGAAGCATTTTTTTAAATCCTCAGTGCAGTCACAAATGCCATTTCCAATTTAGTTCTGATTATCTTATCATATCTGAGATTTTTCCCAATAAACTGGATGTTTTTTCAAATATGATCATTTTCTACCCTTGTTTAAAACCTTTTAATGCCTCCTCTTTTGTTCACTTGTACCATTCAAAGACCTTGACTGTTTCACTCAGTTTTCCCTTTTTTTCCTCTACCCTAGTATCTCAATCAGCCCTCTACCCATGGGGTGTTAGTGAAGTTCCCAGAATGTATCCTACTTTAACTTGGCACCTTTGCAAAACTGTTCCATTTAACTTAAACAGCTTGGCTCAATTCTGCCTCTGATTTTCACAGAAATAATTTCTGTTCAGTTTTCATATTTCTTCTATCACTCAGTCCAGGAGCCTTAGCAGATGACTCAATATATTACCGTCCACTTACATACCTTTTCAGAGCACTCTGTATATAGCAGTTAGCACCCACTATTAAACCTGACCATAATCTTGTATTCTTCCTTATACTATCTAATTGAGGACAGGACTATGTCTTGTTTATTATCTTATTCCCAGAATCTAAACACTGCCTGGCACATAGTATGGGCTCAATAAATAAATTTTTCCATACATTTTTATTCCTATATCATTTCATAAACTGCTTCTAACACATTTGTAGAATAGGAGTGAATTATTTGAAGACAATATAAATTCTTCCAAAGGATCTCAAAATAATTTGCAACCATGATTTCTTTCATCTGTTGTCATGGTCTAAATATGTTTTTAATCTACCAGTGCAAGTGATTTTAATCTTTTAAATTCATTATTAGCTATATAAAGTACTTCTTTTCTCAGTAGCTAGAGAAATACATGAAAAGAATTAAAAAAATCTGAACCTCCAACCAGCTCTCTGGAATTCTTTCACTCTGTACTCTAAAAAGATTTATTGAAAATAATGATTATATTTTATAATAGTGTTTAGAGTGGTATGCAGTCCATATTTTGGCAAAAGTGTGTATCTCAGAACACTGTAACTTTAATAGGTAGGTATTTCATAGAGAGTTGGGTGGGTTCAATAGATTGTACTTAGGGAAAATGTTTAAAAAACTCAAACTTTTTAAGACCTATTATCACTTTTTTCTCTTAAATTTCAAATTTTGGTATGTGACTCACACACAAAAGTTGACACAATAAATTCTAAAATAATTTCTACTTCTGTAGTGTGAGTAGCTCAGTAGAAGTCATTTGCACAATATTTCATGTAATCCTTATGGTACCATATGCTTTTTGTATACATTGGCAATAATGTTTATGATAGTTATGTTCAATAATTTAGGTAACATGGTTGTGATGTAGCAGTACTATTATACCAAATGTTCCTCATCTCCTACCTGTTAGATCACTTTCTATAAGAGGGTTATGTTATCCCATACTCTGATGACACTCTTGCCTATACAAATTAATTTGGCCAGTAAAATTGTAAGCATGAATGATGGTATCTTTTCTGAGCAGAAGCTTTCAAAACTAGCTTAGAGCTTGTCACATTCCTTTTTCCTTTAGACCAAGACAAGTGACGTTCCATGTAGGGCCTGCCATGGCACTGTGTATTCTGGAGAGACGGCCTGAAGCAGAGATGCACTTGACCACTTGAGATTCCTCCTTCATATAGCTTCATATAGCTTAACCTCTCTGACATCATTTTTCTTATTCGGAGACATGAGTGAGGATATCTTTTCATGTCATCTTTATGTATAGTTAAGCAAATATAAATAAATCAGCTAAGTATCTGGAAATTAGGATAGAAACAATCAATGGTAGAAATGTGTTATTAATCTTTGAAATTTAGCTGGAAGAAAGTTACTCCAGGTTTTCCTTTGGTATTAACATATGAATTTTCAACATTCAGAAAACAATGGAAAATAATGTAAATAACCCTTATATACACATCCAACAAGTATCAGTACTTATTACTGATAAAAATAGTTATTATAATCTTATTATAATAATAAGTATTTATTATTAGTATATTGCATTCTTCTGATCCATCCATATCTAAAAACAAAATACAAAATCATATCATTTCATCCATAAATACTCAAATATGTATTTCTGAAATTAAGGGTGTCCCCAAAACAGTACAATTATTATAGTCACCAAATTAATGATTCCTAAAGTCAGTTAATACTTCATGGATTTTTAAAAATTATACTAATTGTTTATAAAATAGTTGTACACTTGGTTTGTTAGGACTAGGATTTAAACAAAGTTTTTATATTATGTTTCTCTAGTCTAGTTTTGTGTGTGTGAGTGTGTGTGTGTGTGTGTGTGTGTGTGTGTGAAACTTTTTGGGAAAATTTTTATATATATAAAAAGTAGAAACAGGTAGAACAATAAACATCTGTTTACCTGGCAACTGGATTAAATTGCTAACATTTTGCTATATTTAATAAATCTATCTAATCATCTAACTTTATTGCTAAACTATTTTAAAGTAAATTGCAAAGATCCAAACACCCCCTAAATACTCATAAAACATCATGAAAAAATATTCTCCAACATATTTTATACCAGACACCTAAAATAGTTATTACTTATGTCTAATACCCAGTTCATTTTAATATTTCTAAGGTGTTTTGACTTAGCTGGGATGAAATGGCAGAGAGGTATATGCTGAATAGTGAGTGATTGAAAAAAAATGCCCTCATATTAGTCGACCTTCAGCCCTGGTTACCACAGCACCCATGCATATGTTATTATGACCAGATGTGAGTGAAAACCCCTAAAAATGGCTTGGAAAGGAGATATATAACAAATGCATATCATTCAGGGCATAAAACCATAATGACAGGATAAAAGACACCCATCATTGGCAGGAAACCAGTAAAATACTGACAGTAGACATTGAACTCAAGGGAGAGTGAACAGAAGTAATTAGAGAAGCATTTGTTTACTGAAGAGTGGGGTAGTATGAGAGGGAAAAGTTTAGTGACATGTACAGAATGGGAACCATTTATATAAATGTGTGCCCATGGCCTTAGGAATTTTCTGGCTTTATTTTCTGAGAATCTCCTATGGAATTCCAGAAGCTGTTATAAAATAGCCTAAGAAGGGGCACCTGGCTGGCTCATTTAGAAGAGCATGTAACTCTTTTATTTTTTAGCATGAGACCCTTGAGCTCAGGGTTGTGAGTTCAAGTCCCACATTGGGTCCCAGATTACTTAAAAATTAAAAAAAAAATTGGCTTGGCAAGAATGAGTCTGGTACATAAAGCCATGTTAGAGATAAGCCAAGTTGGTGCTTCTCACTTGTCCCTCATCAGCCTTCTTGGTGCAGAATAGAGGGCTATCCATTATCTGAAAACTGGGAGATATAAAGACAGTTTCTTCAGTGCTGTATTTCATGGATTACTTTGTGAATAAGGTACAATAAAGAGTTGAAGGAGCAAAGAGGTTAATAAAAGTTGAGAAGACAGAGAGATATGGGAAAAAGTGGGTTTCTGAAGACAATTTTAAAATACAATTAATCCGTTATGCTCCTTCTTAGAAGGGTGTTCTTTTCTCGCTGGCAGATGATAGCACAGGAGAATTCCTTAAACCATGTTGGAAGTGGCAGTGCATGGTGGTGGCTGCTGATGTATTACACTAATACTTTTTTAGAGTGACAGCACTCTTGATGATGAATTAGAGTAATATTGTAGTTTATCACATGAGCAATACTCTGATGATGCATTACAGCAATATATCATCAAAGCACTTGTGTTTATTTTCTTTCTCACTCATCTAAGTCAAGTCAAAAATTCTGTTAAAAGGGTAAGTCTTTTAGTCCAATATGGCTTTCAAACTGTTTGGGGGCAAAAACGTCTTTGAAAAAGAGTATGGCACTTATAGTTACTATTAAAAAAATGCAGATGACTACAAAAATCTTTTATTTTAGTGCCTAACATTTGCATCTCATAACCTTGCTTTAAAAAATAATGCTATTATGTAGTAAAGATTTGCTTTGTATCGGCAGAAGAAAATTTTATATCCACTGTATCTGTAATAACTTGCATGTTCTGGTAGAAAACACTGAAAAGCCTAAGAATTGAAACAATACTTTATTATGTAATTCAGGGACTGTGATGAATCTAATGAGGTCAAATTTTTTGGAATAATTGTCTTAAGAAAACTAAAATCTACCATTGTATAAAGAGGACTTAGCACCTGAAAATACATAATTTTCTCCAGTAACCAGGAAACTTTGATATAGATGATCTTGTGATTAAGAGAATCAGGAAGAGTGACTTAATTCTGGATACTGGGGAGATACCCAAGTTAATTGGTCAGGTGTGCTTTAGAAGGAGGGCAGAAGAGGGAAAAGGGAAAACTAGGGAGAATTGGAAACCTCAATTAGCAGAAAGTTTAGACTCATCAATTATGACACCAAAGTCAGGTTTGCTCTGAAGTTTAATATTCATTATCAAGGGAATTCCAACTATAAAATGTATATTTATAAATGAAAATTACCAAAATGACTCTTGCCTGAGAACTAGTCAATGTACAGAGATAGGGGGCAGGGGAATAATATTCATGTACAGAGAGTAAAGAACAACTTCATAACACTTTTGACTGACAACCTCTCACCCACAGTAAATTTAGGGGAGAGATCATGGGCTTTGGATCCCAAGAAACCTGTGTTTGAATCTCAGCTCTTTCATTTATCATATATGTGGTCTTGTGCTAGTTAAGTGTGTAAGTCAGTTTATATCTCTAACCCTTAATATTTCTTATCTGAAAAATGGAGAGTAGGAAGAATACATACCTAAAAGAGATTATGTAGAATTAAGGAAATAATACGATTTTTGAAGGCTTACTGCAGTATTTTGGTCAATGAAAGTGCTCAGTATATACCATTATCTGTTTCTTTTACATTTTGAAATTAGAAAACTAAGGACCAGTTTTTTCAAAGACACCCAGAAAGGAAAAGCGAGTTGCAAACTATGTTTTTAGATTCCCACACATCTTTTTCTGATTCACAATTCTGCCACTCATACAAACTTGTATCATCCAGGGTTGGAGTTGGTGGCAGTGGCTTAATTAGTTTGTTTCTTTGTGTGGTTTTCTGAAACAAATAAAGACCTCTGTGAGCTCACTGGTTATGTTAATTTAGGGGATGCTTCTTAGATGAGAGAAAGTATTTTCCATCTTTTCTAAGAACCACAGTAGGATAATTAATTGAATTAGAAATTAAAGTTTTCCTTTTCTTTTTGTATATAAAACCTGACTTCATTGGTGAGAATGAAAAAGAAATACCTACAATGATGTGTTCTCCCAGTTAGAATGGAACCCAAGACTTGGAGTTGAAGATGGAGAGGTGACAGGATTAGGGTGTAGGGAAGTAGAGTTTCTATAAAAAGAGAAAGATGTTCAGTTTCTAAAGGGATTCACACCCAGTACACTGGAATTTTCTCTAGAAGGAAAGGAAGGGAGGAAGTGGTGGGAATAAGAATTATGGCTCTTGAGTACCTTTTTAGCAGACAAAGAAGCACAAGCAAGACAAGGCTTTGAAGTATCCACCGACCCATGTATTCATGTGACATGTGAGCATGAGCATTGACCAATGTGAACTACAGAGCCAGAGCACCCGCCCCCATTTTCTCTGAACTGAATATATATGTGCATAGGTGTGTGAATGTGCATGCATGCATGCGTTTGTGTATGTGCATGTATGTGCATGTATAAAATCACATATATAACCACACAGGAGGAGTATTAAAGGAATCCCAAATAAACACTGGGTTTAAATTTCCTGTGTGGTAGGATTTAAAACAAATTACATTTGAATTGGTAAACAAGTTTGTTTTCTTATAAACTAGGGAGCCTGGGTACCTTGATAGTTAATAGCACAAAAATCAGTTGGCAGTTTGGCTGATGTCAAATTCCTGTAAGTTGTGGCATGAACTTGGACAAGTTATTTAAATTTTGTGTGCTTCAATATCCTCATCCATAAGATATATTAACAATATCTATAATATAGATCTGTTGTGAGAATAAGCTAATTGATATTAAAATGTAAAGTTAGTGTAATAATAACTTTAATAAATATTTGTATAGTTATGTGGGTGAAATAGAATAATTCCTGTTGCTCATAAAGTAAAATCACTATGTAATACCAGGTAATGATAAATTAATATGTGTAATAGCTCTAAGTGTAACCAGGACTCAAGGACACAGGTGTTATTTCTCAGAATTATTTATAATAATTTGGAATAATTTAGTTTCTAGTCATTGTGTACCTCTATAAAACTAAATACTTCTTCTATAACTTAATAAAAAAGCAGCTACAAACCAGACTGGAATATTTGCATGATTTTATTAGTAAAGATAAACAATTATCTATTCTCCCTAGAATATAGTTTCTGTGAAAACAAAACATAATAATGTAATTTAGAAAAGTATAACCCTGTGTTTAGTTTGTGAACTTTTATTTACTGGGAGGAGCTATAAAATCACTGCAAATAACTAATATCAAATAGTAACCTACCATAATATTTTGATAATGTATGTGATTTCAGACTATAAAAGATTTTTGACACTTGTTATTTTGGGGCAGATTTCAATATAAAATTTCTTTCTAAAGAATGAGCTTATATGTATGTAGGCAATTTTTTAATCTCAAAATTAATTTTCCCTGATCAGCTACCAAAATAATTGTCAGATAATTAAAAATAAAATATTAATTATGGAATTATAAAAACATAACAAAAAAACTTTGATTAGTAAGTTAAACTGCTTACTGTTAATGTTTTTTAAAATGCCAGCCTCTGTATATTATAGACAAATTTTATATGAAAAGTTCTTTTGATGTGTATACTTTCAATTACACAGATCTTAAAATATTTTTTAGGAGTGAATATTTATTACAAAACACAATCCTTAAATTAAAATACTTTATGAAAACTGAATTACATTTATAAAGTTATGAGGTCTCTTTTTTCCCCCTCTCTCTTGCTACTAAAATACAATTCTTCATATTTTCTCCTTTCCTCCCTAGAGGGTGATGTTTTTTTTAACTGCATCACAAAGACATAAGTTACACATAGGGAATGCTATGTTCTATAGTCCTAGAATACAAAAGGTCATAGAATATTTGGTTTTGAAGTGACTTTTGCAGTCTTTTTTTAAATTTAATTTTATTATGTTATGTTAGTCACCATACAATACATCATTAGTTTTTGACGTACTGATCCACGATTCATTGTTTTCATATAACACCCAGTGCTCCATGTAGTACATGCCCTCCTTAATACGCATCCCTGGGCTAACCCATCCCCCACCCCTCTCCCCAATAAAACCCTCAGTTTGCTTCTCAAAGTCCATAGTCTCTCATGGTTCATCTCTCCCTCTGATTTCCCCCCCTTCATTTTTCCCTTCCTTCACCTAAAGTCCTCCATGCTATTGCTTATGTTCCACAAATAAGTGAAACCATATGATAATTGACTTTCTCTGCTTGACTTATTTCACTCAGCACAATGTCCTCCAGTCCCATCAATGTTGATGAAAGTTGGGTATTCATCCTTTCTGATGGCTGAGTAATATTCCATTGTATATACGGACCATATCTTCTTTATCCATTCATCTGTTGAAGGACATCTCAGCTCTTTCCACAGTTCGGCTATTGCGGACATTGCTGCTATGAACATTGGGGTGCATAGGGCCCTTCTTTTCACTACATCTGTGTCTTTGGGGTAAATACCCAGGAGTGCAATTGCTGGGTCATAGGGTAGCTCTATTTTTTAATTTTCTGAAGCACCTCCATACTGTTTTCCAAAGTGCCTGTACCAACTTGCATTCCCACCAACAGTGTAAGAGGGTTCCCCTTCCTCCACAACCTCTCCAACATTTGTTGTTTCTTGCCTTGTCAATTTTTGCCTTTCTAACTGGTGTAAAATGGTACCTCAGTGTGGTTTTGATTTGAATTTCCCTGATGGCTAATGATGATGAACATTTTTTCATGTATCTGTTAGCCATTTGTATGTCTTCTTTGGAGAAGTGTCTGTTCATGTCTTCTCATTTTTTGACTTGATTATTTGTTTTTTGGGTGTTGAGTTTGAGAAGTTCATTATAGAACTTGGATACCAGTCCTTTATCTGTAGTGTCATTTGTAAATATCTTCTCCCATTCTGTGGGTTGCCTCTTTGTTTTGTTGACTGTTTCCTTTGCTGTGCAGAAGCTTTTAATCTTGATGAAGTCCTGAGAGTTCATATTTGCTTTTTGTTTCACTAGTCTTTGGAGATGTATCTTGAAAAAAATTGCTGTGGCTGATGTTGAAGAGGTTGCTGCCTATGTTCTCCTCTAGGATTTTGATGGATTCCTGTCTCACATGGAGGTCTTTCATTCATTTTGAGTTTATCTTTGTGTATGGTGTTAGAGAATGGTCGAGTTTCATTCTTCTCTATATAGCTGTCCAATTTTCCCAGCACCATTCATTGAAGAGACTGTCTTTTTTCCATTGCATATTGTTTCCTGCTTTGTCGTAGATTATTTGACCATAGAGTTGAGGGTCCATATCTGGGCTCTCTATTCTGCTCCATGGGTCTATATGTCTGTTTTTGTGCCAGTACCATGCTGTCTTGGTGATCACAGCTTTGTAATATAGCTTGAAATCGGGCAACATGATGCCCCCAGCTTTGTTTTTCTTTTTCAACATTTCCTTGGCGATTCGGGGTCTTTTCTGATTCCATACAAATTTTAGGATCGTTTGTTCCAGCACTTTGAAAAATGTTGTTGGAATTTTGATTGGGATGGCATTGAAGGTATAGATTGCTCTGGGTACCATAGACATTTTAACAATGTTTATTCTTCCGATCCATGAGTGTGGAATATTTTTCCATCTTTTTGCATCTTCAATTTCTTTCATGAGTGTTCTGTAGTTCTTAGAGTATAGATCCTTTACCTCTTTGGTTTGGTTTATTCCGAGATATCTTATGGTTTTTGGTGCTATTGTAAATGGAATCGTTTCTCTAATTTCTCTTTCTACAGTTGTGTTGTTAGTGTATAAGAAAGCAACTGGGGCGCCTGGGTGGCTCAGTTGGTTAAGCGACTGCCTTCGGCTCAGGTCATGATCCTGGAGTCCTGGGATCAAGTCCCGCATCGGGCTCCCTGCTCAGCGGGGAGTCTGCTTCTCCCTCTGACCCTCTTCCCTCTCGTGCTTTCTATCTCTCATTCTCTCTCTCTCTCAAATAAATAAATAAAAATCTTAAAAAAAAAGCAACTGATTTCTGTGCATTGATTTTGTATCCTGCCACATTACTGAATTGCTGTATGAGTTCTAATAATTTGGGGGTGGAGTCTTTTGGGTTTTCCACATAAAGTATCATGTCATCTGCGAAGAGAGAGTTTGACTTCTTCTTTGCCAATCTGAATACCTTTTATTTCTTTTTGTTGTCTGATTGCTGTTGCTAGGACTTCTAGTACTATGTTAAACAATAGTGGCAAGAGTGGGCATCCTTGATGTGTTCCTGATCTTAAGGGAAAGGCTGTCAGCTTTTTCCCATTGAGGATGATAGTTGCTGTGGGTTTTTCATAGATGGATTTTATGAACTTGAGGAATGTTCTCTCTATCACTATACTCTGAAGAGTTTTAATCAGAAAACAATGCTGTATTTTGTCAAAGGCTTTTTCTGCATCAATTGAGAGGACCATATGGTTCTTCTCTCTCCTCTTATTAATGTGTTCTATCTCATTGATTGATTTGCAAATTTTGAACCACCCTTGCATCCCAGGGATAAATCGCACTTGGTCGTGGTGGATGATCCTTTTAATGTATTGTTGGATCCTATTAGCTGGGATTTTGTTAAGGATTTTGGAATCCATAATCATCAGGGATATCGGTCTGAAATTCTCCTTTTTGATGGGGTCTTTACCTGGTTCGGGGATTAAAGTAATGCTTGGCCTCATAGAATGAGTCTAGAAGATTTCCTTCTGTTTCTATTTTCTGAAACAGCTTCAGTAGAATAGGTATTATTTCTTGTTTGAATGTTTGGTAGAATTCCCCAGGGAATCCATCAGGCCCTAGACTCTTGTTTTTTGGAAGGTTTTTTATCACTGCTTCAATCTCGTTACTGGTTATTGTCCTATTCAGGTTGTCAGTTTCTTCCTGTTTCAGTCTTGGGAGTTTATACGTTTCCAGGAAGGCATCCATTTCTTCCACATTGCTCAATTTAATTGGCATATAGTTGTTGATAATAATTTCTAATAATTGTTTCTATTTCCTTGGTGTTAGGCGTGATCTCTCCCCTTTCATTCATAATTTTATTAATTTGGGTCCTTTCTCTTTTCTTTTGGGTAAGCCTGGCCAGTGGTTTATTGATCTTATTAATTCTTTCAAAGAACCAGCTTCTAGTTTCATTGATCTGATCTGTGTTTCTGGTTTCTAATTCATTGATCTCTGCTCTAATCTTAATTATTTCTCTTCTAATATATAGCTTAGGCATTGTTTGTTGCTTTTTCTCTAGTTCGTAAGGTGTAGAGTTAGTTGGTGAATTTGGGACTTTTCTATTTTTTTGAGTGAGGCTTGGATGGCTATCTATTTTCCCCTTAGGACCGCCTTTGCAGTATCCCGTAGGTTTTGGACAGATGTGTTTTTGTTCTCATTGATTTCCATGAATTGTTTAAGTTCTTCTTTGATTTCCTGGTTGACCCAAACATTCTTGAGCAGAGTGGTCTTTAGCTTCCAAGTGTTTGAATTTCTGCCAATTTTTTTCTTGTGATTGAGTTCCAGTTTTAAAGCATTATGTTCTGAGAATATACAGGGAATAATCTCAGACTTTTGGTATTGGTTGAGACCTGATTTGTGATCCAGTATGTGGTCTATCTGGAGAAAGTTCCATGTGCACTTGAGAAGAATGAGTATTCTGTTGTTTTAGGGTGGTATGTTATGAGGTGCATCTGGGCCAGTGTGTCATTCAAAGCTCTTTTTCTTTGTTGATTTTCTGCTCAGATGATCTGTCTGTTGCTGAGAGTGGAATATTGGGGTCTCCTACAATTAAAGTATTGTTATCAGTATAGTGATATGATATGACTCTTTATTTTGATTAACGGTTGGCTTATGTAAATGGCTGCTCCCATGTTGGGGGAGTAGATATTTACAATTGTTAGATCTTCTTGTTGGATAGACCCTTTAAGAAGGATATAGTGTCCTTCTGTGTCTCTAACTACAGTCTTTAGCTTAAAATCTATTTGTCTGATATAAGATTTGCTACCCCAGCTTTCTTTTGAGGTCCATTGACATGGAAGATGGATCTCCATCCCTTCACTTTCAGTCTGCATGTATCTTTAGGTTCAAAATGAGTCTGTTGTAGACAGCATGTAGATGGGTCCTGTCTTTTTATCCAATCTGCAACCCTATGCTGTTTTCTGGGAGCATATAAGCCATTCATGTTGAGAGTGATCATTGAAAGATATGAATTAATTGTCATCTTGTTGCCTGTGAAGACATTGTTTTTATAGATTGTCCCTGTAGATTTCTGTTGTGTATCACTCTTGGGGTCTTTCTCCTTTTATAGAACCCCCTTAATATTTATTGCAGGGCCAGCTTAGTGGTCACATATTCTTTCAAGTTCTGCTGGTCTTGGAAGCTCTGCATCTCTCCATCCATTCTTTTTTTTTAAATTTTTTATTGTTATGTTAATCACCATATATTACATCATTAGTTTTTGATGTAATGTTCCATGATTCATTGTTTATGCATAACACCCAGTGCTCCATGCAGAATGTGCCCTCTTTAATACCCATCAGCAGGCTAACCCATCCCCCTACCCTCCTCCCCTCTAGAACCCTCAGTTTGTTTTTCAGAGTCCATTGTCTCTCATGGTTCGTCTCCCCCTCTGACTTACTCCCCTTCATTCTTCCCCTCATGCTATGTTCTTCTTTTTCTTTTTTCTTAACGTATGTTGCATTATTTGTTTCAGAAGTACAGATCTGTGATTCAACAGTCTTGCACAATTCACAGTGCTCACCATAGCACATACCCTACCCAATGTCTATCACCCAGCCACCCCATCCCTCCCACCCCCCCACCACTCCAGCAACCCTCAGTTTGTTTCCTGAGATTAAGAATTCCTCATATCAGTGAGGTCATATGATACATGTCTTTCTCTGATTGACTTATTTCACTCAGCATAACACCCTCCAGTTCCATCCACGTCGTTGCAAATGGCAAGATCTCATTCCTTTTGATGGCTGCATAATATTCCATTGGGTTTATATACCACCTGTTCTTTATCCATTCATCTGTCGATGGACATCTTGGCTCTTTCCACAGTTTGGCTATTGTGGACATTGCTGCTATAAACATTGGGGTGCATGTACCCCTTCGGATCCCTACATTTGTATCTTTGTGGTGAATACACAGTAGTGCAATTGCTGGATCGTAGGGTAGCTCTATTTTCAACTGTTTGAGGAACCTCCATCCTGTTTTCTAGAGTGTTTGCAGCAGCTTGCATTCCCACCAACAGTGTAGGAGGGTTCCCCTTTCTCCACATCCCCGCCAACATCTGTTATTTCATGACTTGTTAATTTTAGCCATTCTGACCGGTGTGAGGTGGTATCTCATTGAGGTTTTGATTCGGATTTCCCTGATGCCGAGCGATGTTGAGCACTTTTTCATGTGTCTGTTGGCCATTTGGATGTCTTTTTGGAGAAATGTCTGTTCATGTCTTCTGCCCATTTCTTGATTGGATTATTTGTTCTTTGGGTGTTGAGTTTGATAAGTTCTTTATAGATTTTGGATACTAGCCCTTTATCTGTCATTTGCAATATTTTCTCCCATTCTGTCGGTTGTCTTTTGGTTTTGTGGACTGTTTCTTTTGCTGTGCAAAAGCTTTTTATCTTGATGAACTCCCAAGAGTTCATTTTTGCCCTGGCTTCCCCTGCCTTTGGCGATGTTTCTAGGAAGAAGTTGCTGTGGCTGAGGTCGAAGAGGTTGCTACCTGTGTTCTCCTTTAGGATTTTGATGGACTCCTGTCTCACGTTTAGGTCTTTCAACCATTCGGAGTCTATTTTTGTGTGTGGTGTAAGGAAGTGGTCCAGTTTCATTCTTCAGCATGTGGCTGTCCAATTTTCCCAACACCATTTGTTGAAGAGACTCTCTTTTTGCCATTGGATATTCTTTCCTGCTTTGTCAAAGATGAGTTGACCATAGAGTTGAGGGTCCATGTCTGGGTTCTCGATTCTGTTCCATTGATCTATGTGTCTGTTTCTGTGCCAGTACCATACTGTCTTGATGATGACAGCTTTGTAATAGAGCTGGAAGTCCGGAATTGTGATGCCGCCAGCTTTGTTTTCTTTTTCAATATTCCTCTGGCTATTCGGGGTCTCTTCTGGTTCCATACAAATTTTAGGATTATTTGTTCCATTTCTTTGAAAAAAGAGGATGGTATTTTGATGGGGATTGCATTGAATGTGTAGATTGCTCTAGGTAGCATTGACATCTACACAATGTTGTTTCTCCCAATCCACGAGCAGGGAATGTTTTTCCATTTCTTTGTGGCTTCTTCAATTTGTTTCATGAGTATTTTATAGTTTTCTGAGTACAGATCCTTTGCCTCTTTGGTTAGATTTATTCCTAGATATCTTATGGTTTTGGGTGCCATTGTAAATGGGATGGACTCCTTGACTTGTCTCTCTTCTGTCTTGTTGTTGGTGTATAGGAATGCCACTGATTTCTGTGCATTGATTTTATATCCTGCTACTTTACTGAATTCCTGTATGAGTTCTAGCAGTTTTGGGGTGGAGTCTTTTGGGTTTTCCACATACAGTATCATATCATCTGCGAAGACTGAGGGTTTGACTTCCTTGTTGCCGATTTGGATGCCTTTGATTTCTTTTTGTTGTCTGAATGCTGTGGCTAGGACTTCTAATACTATGTTGAATAGCAGTGGTGAGAGTGGACATCCCTGTCGCGTTCCTGACCTTAGGGGAAAAGCTATCAGCTTTTCCCCATTGAGAAAGATATTGGCTGTAGGTTTCTCATAGATGGCTTTTATAATATTGAGATATGTACCCTCTATCCCTGTACTCTGGAGTTTTGATCAAGAAAGGATGCTGTACTTGTCAAATGCTTTTTCTGCATCTATTGAGAGGATCATATGATTCTTGTTCTTTCTTTTGTTAATGTATTGTATCACGTTGATTTATTTGCAGATGCTGAACCATCCTTGCAGCCCCGGGATAAATCCCACTTGGTCGTGGTGAATAATCCTTTTAATGAACTGTTGGATCCTATTGGCTAGTATTTTGGTGAGAATTTTTGCATCCATGTTCATCAAGGATATTGGTCTGTAGTTCTCCTTTTTGATGGGCTCTTTGTCTGGTTTTGGGATCAAGGTAATGCTGGCCTCATAAAATGAGTTTGGAAGTTTTTCTTCCATTTCTATTTTTTGGAACGGTTTCAGGAGAATAGGTATTCATTCTTTTTTAAATGTCTGATAGAATTCCCCTTGAAGCCATCTGGCCCTGGGCTTTTGTTTGTTTGGAGATTTTTGATGACTACTTCAAATTCCTTAGTGGTTATAGGTCTGTTTAGGTTTTCTATTTCTTCCTGGTTCAGTTTTGGTAGTTGATACATCTTTAGGAATGCACCCATTTCTTCCAGGTTGTCTAATTTGCTGGCATAGAGTTGCTCATAATATGTTCTTATAATTGTTTGTATTTCTTTGGTGTTGGTTGTGATTTCTCCTCTTTCACTCATGATTTTGTTGATTTGGGTCATTTCTCTTTTCTTTTTGATAAGTCTGGCCAGGGGTTTATCAATCTTGTTAATTCTTTCAAAGAACCAGCTCCTAGTTTCGTTGGTCTGTTCTACTGTTCTTTTGGTTTCTAGTTCATTGATTTCTGCTCTGATCTTTATTATTTTTCTTTTCCTACTGGGTTTCGGGTTTCTTTGCTGTTCTTTCTCCAGCTCCTTTAGGTGTAGGGTTAGGTTGTGTATTTGACACCTTTCTTGTTTCTTGAGAAAGGCTTGTATTGCTATATACTTTCCTCTCAGCACTGCCTTTGCTATAACCCAAAGATTTTGAACAGTTGTGTTTTCCTTTTCATTGGTTTCCATGAATTTTTTTCTTCTTTAATTTCCTCATTGACCCATTCATTCTTTAGTAGGATGCTCTTTAGCCTCCATGTATTTGAGTTCTTTCCGACTTTCCTCTTGTGATTGAGTTCTAGTTTCAAAGCATTGTGGTCTGAAAATATGCAGGGAATAATCCTAATCTTTTGGTACCGGCTGAGACCAGATTTGTGACCTAGGATGTGATTAATTCTGGAGAATGTTCCATGGGCACTAGAGAAGAATATATATTCTGTTGCTTTGGGATGGAATGTTCTGAATATGTCTGTGAAGTCCAGTGTGTCATTTAAAATCTTTTTTTCCTTGTTGATCTTTTGCTTAGATGATCTGTCCATTTCAGTCAGGGGGGTGTTAAAGTCCCCCACTATTATTGTATTGTTGTCAATGTTTTTCTTTGCTTTGTTATTAATTGCCTTATATAATTGGCTGCTCCCATGTTAGGGGCATAGATATTTACAATTGTTAGATCTTCTTGTTGGATAGACCTTTTAAGTAGGATATAATGTCCTTCCTCATCTCTTATTACAGTCTTTGTTTTAAAATCTAATTTGTCTGATAGAAGGATTGCCACCCCAGCTTTCTTTTGGTGTCCATTAGCATGGTAAATGGTTTTCCACCCCCTCACTTTCAATCTGGAGGTGTCTTTGGGTCTAAAATGAGTCTCTTGCAGACAGCAAATTGATGGGTCTTGTTTTTTAATCCAATCTGATAGCCCGTGTCTTTTGATTGGGGCATTTAGCCCATTTACATTCAGGGTAACTCTTGAAATGTATGAATTTAGTGCCGTTTTATTGCCTGTAAGGTGACTGTTACTGTATATTGTCTGTGTTCTTTTCTGATCTGTGCTGCTTTTAGGCTCTCTCTTTTTTTTTTTTTTATAAAGATTTTATTTATTTGAGAGAGAGAGAATGAGAGATAGAGAGCACGAGAGAGAAGAGGGTCAGAGGGAGAAGCAGACTCCCTGCCAAGCAGGGAGCCCGATGTGGGACTCGATCCCGGGGTCCAGGATCATGACCTTAGCTGAAGGCAGTTGCTTAACCAACTGAGCCACCCAGGCGCCCAATTAGGCTCTCTTTTTGCTTAGAGGACCCCTTTCAGTATTTCTTGGAGGGCTGGTTTTGTGTTTGCAAATTCCTTTAGTTTTTGTTTGTCCTGGAAGCTTTTTATCTCTCCATTTTCAACGACAGCCTAGCTGGATATAGTATTCTTGGCTGCATATTTTTCTCGTTTAGTGCTCTGAAGATATCTTGCCAGTCCTTTCTGGCCTGCCAGGTCTCTGTGGATAGGTCTGTTGCCAATCTAATGTTCCTACCATTGTGGGTTACATATCTCTTCTCCCGAGATGCTTTCAGTATTTTCTCTTTGTCTCTGAGCCTCTTAAGGTTTACTATTAGATGTCGGGGTGTTGACCTATTATTATTGATTTTGAGAGGGTTTCTCTGTGCCTCCTGGATTTTGATGCCTGTTTCCTTCCTCACATTAGGGAAGTTCTCTACTATTATTTGCTCCAATATACCCTGTGCCCCCCTCTCTCTTTCTTCTCCTTCTGGGATCCCAATTATTCTAATGTTGTTTCGTCTTATCGTATCACTTATCTCTCGAATTCTTCCCTTGTGATCCTGTAGTTGTTTATCTCTCTTTTTCTCAACCTCTTTATTTTCCATCATTTGGTCTTCTATATCGCTGATTCTCTCTTCTGCCTCATTTATCCTAGCAGTTTTGCCCCCATTTTTGATTGCACCTCATCAATAGCCTTTTTGATTTCGATTTGGGTAGATTTTTGTTCTTTTATTTCTCCAGAAAGGGTTTTTCTAATAACTTCCACACTTTTTTCAAGCCCAGCTAGTATCTTTAAAGTCATGATTCTGAACTTAAGGTCTGACATCGTACTAATGTCCGTATTGAGTAGTTCCCTGGCTGACGGTACTACCTCTTGTTCTTTTTGCTGAGATGATTTTTTTCATCTTCTCATTTTGTCCAGAGGAGAATAGATGAATGAGAGAACAAAATGCTAACAGGTTAACAACGTCCCTAGCAAATATACTGTATACAAATCAGAAAAGACCTGAAACCAGGGGAAAAGAAAGGGAAAGAAAGAAAAAAGAGAGAAAAAAAAGAAAAAAAAGATAAAAAGAAAAACAAAAACAACAATACAAAAAAAGCAGAATATGATCAAATATGATCAGGCTAGTGCATAGATCAGTGCCACACACTAGATTTTGGGCGTATTTTTGTCTGTTAGAAAAAAGTGCCTCCTAAAATTTTAAAGGAAGAAAGACATATATGTACAGAATAACGTTTGATACAATGAAGGGATGGAAGATGACTGTAAAGATGAAAAGTATAAAAGATTTTATAAAAGGAATTGATAAGTTGTTTGAAAAAAGAAGAAGATTTAATAAAAAAAAGAAAAAAGGGAGAGAATGTGATCAAGCACGAGACTAGAACAAAGCCATACACTAGTGATTTAGGGTATATTTTGATCTGTTAGAAGAAATTGTATTTCAAAATTTTAAAGAGAGAACAACTTATATATATATGCTAAAAATAAGTGTAACTACTATGAAGGGATAAAATATGACTAAAAATGAAAAATAAAAAATATTTTTTTTTAAAAAAGGGATTGATAAGATGTTGGTTGAAAAAGGGAAAAAGAAAAATTAAAAAAAAACAGTTAAAAAAATTACCTTTGATGAACTAATATATCATGGTAATAAAAGCCATGAATTCTATGTGCAGTATTCCCCTAGCACTGGAGTTCTCCCGTTCTCCTTGATCGGTAAACTTGGTCTTGGCTTGCTGGCTGTTTGTGCTGATCTTCTGGGGGAGGGGCCTGTGCCGTGATTTCCAATTGTCTTTGCTGGAGGTGGATTTGCCCCACCCTTTTGGGTCTGGGCTAAGCAAGCTGCTCGGGGTTGCTCTCAGGAGCTTTTGTTCCTTGCAAGCTCTCGGTACAGCTTTGGAGGACCAGGGCGAAAATGGTGGCCTCCCAATCTCCACCCGGAGGAGCTGAGAACTCGGGGCCCTGCTCCTCAGTGCACCCCCAGAGAAAAGCAGTCACTCCCGTCTCCCTGGTCTCCGGCCTCACTCTGTGCTCACCCGGCCTGTGACCGAGTGTTTGTATTTCTGGCACCCGACCCCGTGTGGAGTCTCCAAACCCAGCAGATCCCTGCGGTGTGCTCCCATGCCGCTCCTCCCGGGGGAGAAAGGGGAGTCTCCCCGGCTCTGCCGCTTGTTGGGTCCCTGCTGGAGGAGCAGTCACCCGACTGGGCTGCGGATCACAGTTTATGGCAACCCCAAGCTGAGAGCCCGCGCCTCGGCTCTGTCTCTGCAGCCGGCTTCCCTGCTTTGATACCTGGGAGCTCTGTTGCACTCAGGCACCCCCAGTCTTTTTGTGACCCCAAGGGTCCTGAGACCACACTGTCCCGGGAGGATTCCACCCCCCACTTAGCCACTGCAGTGATGTCCCTCAGCGGAGCCGACTTCTAAAAGGTCCGATTTTGTGCTCCGCGGCTCTATCACTTGCCAGAAGCAGCCGACGGAGGCCCTCTCCCCCATTGTCTATCCTCCGGAATATCGCCTGGGATTCACTTCTCCGCACGTCCTACCTTCCAGTAACTGGTCGCTTCTCTGTTCAGAGAGTTGTTGCTATTCTCCTCTTCGATCTCCTGTTGCATTCGTAGGTATTAAGAATGGTTTGATCCCTATTCAGCTGAATTCCTGAGACCAGATAAAATCCAGGTCTCCTACTCCTCCGTCATCTTGCTCCGCCCCTCTCCATCCATTCTAAATGACAGCCTTGCCAGATAAAATATTTTTGGCTGCATGTTCTTCTTGTTTAGTACCCTGAATATGTCTTGCCAGGCCTTTCTCGCTTGCCAGGTCTCTGCGGATAGGTGTGACATTATTCTGATGTTCCTCCGTCTGTACATAAGGAATCATTTCCCTCTAACTGCCCTTAAGATGGTTTCCTTGGTTCTAAGATTTGCGAGTTTTACTATTACATGGCAGGGTGTTGACCTGTTTTCCTTCATCTTGGGAGAGGTCCTCTCTGTCTCTAGGACATGAATGTTTGTTTCGTTCCCCAGATTAGGGAAGTTCTCAGCTAAGATTTGCTCTAATATATCTTCTAGTTGTCTGTCTCTCTCCACCCTCTCTGGGATTCCAATAATTCTGACATTGGAATTCTTCATGGTGTCACTTATTTCTCTGATTCTATTTTCACGGATATTGAGTTGTTCTTCCCTGGTTTCCTCTTTTACTTCTTGGCTATTAATTGGTCTTCTAAATCACTAATTCGTTCTTCTGCCTCGGTTACCCTAGCTGTATAATTTAACTTTTGCAGTCTTTTAATCCAAGCTCTGTACTTTATAGAGGAAGAAATAAAGTCCCCAAAAATGATTTGCACAATTAAACCAGCCATTGGCAGAGCTAGAAATGGAAATCAGGCCTGTTTTTTTTTTTTCCCCCATGTTGTAAAAAATATTTATTTTGCAATGTTTAAAGTTTCTGAAATTATTTACATTGTTATAATCAAAGAACTTTGGTTTCTCATGAAATGAGTGCTCATATAAACCTTATAGACAGTTATAGGCAGAAAGAAATGTGTTTTAAAATGAACATTAAACAATGATGGTATTTTTCTTCTTTTTTTAAATGTATGGGTTCTTTTCATTTCAAACAATTAAGTTAAATGTTGAGTAGAGGGAAATGATGAATGTAACCATCAGTAAGATGCTATTAGTGAAATGGTCTCTGTGTGGCAGTGAGCATGGCTCTACTTACATTGTTAGGATTAAACATTATATTTAAATGAAAGAAATACACACAGCCTTAGTGTTCTATGTAACAGTGTATAGTTATTTGAGAAATCAGATGTGACCTAAATTCTACGAGATGGTCTGCATCACTGCACATTTTAAGACAGTACACTGCACTTCTGAGTTTGAGTTGAGCATTAATGAGATTAGACAGAAGAGAAAGCCTCATCAATTTTTTTCCTTTGGGGCTTCATTTTGGATTTGTATTTTCCCAGCTTCTCATTCATCTGTCTTCTGTGTCTGATCTCCCAAATTGTGTTACCATCCAGATTCTAGGTTATTTTTATTTAGTTCATATATTTCCAATTCTGCAGCCTACAGAGGTCATGATTTTCTTTAATAGCTAAATCACCTAATCTAAGCTGCTTTCTTAGATACCTTAGGGAATTATACTGATTTATCAAGATTTTTTTCTCTGAGGACTTCTGAAAATCCTTGGCAAGTGCTTACATATTCCCCAAAGATCTCCTGTTTAAGACCACTATGCTCCTTTCTACTCTAGTTTAAAAGAATGTTAATAATTAACATGTGATCCAGCTCAGCTCAGCAATTCAGGACATGGAAGAACTTTCCTAAGCTTTTACGCTTGAGCTTGTTTGGTGTCCCTCTGCAATTGCTTAAAGGTTTGTCCACTCAGATTTGGCCGTCCTTCATTTTCATCACAGGCAGAACTAAGAGAACAGCACGGAATTTGCCTATAATTCTGTTCTTGACTCCTACCCCTATCCAGACCCCCAGACTCCAAACTTATTAGGGAAAAAGTCTCCAAGTTTGATTTTCTGTAACATCAGACATGACTACACTTTTGTAGGCAGCAGGGCTCGGTTCAAATTGTACTTTATTGCCATTCATATAACCATAGCATGAAAAGCCAATTATTGAATTCTTAAATGATACAGAAAATGAAGTGATCAAAACATTATTTGCAGTTATTGTCAAACTCACTGACTAGAAATGCTGCTCCATATTATTGAACTTCTTCATAGGAAGGTATTGTTACACACAGAGAAAGACAACATGAGAACATAGAATTAGAGTGCAGACAAATAAACACACCTGGTGATAATAAATTTGCTCTCAAGTAGCTCTAAGTAGCTTTTCTTCCTCTAGTCCCGTTAATAGTTGATTTTCTGGTCAGGTGCACTATTGATCAATTTTCACTGAAGCCATTTCTTCCTCATTAGCTTTCCAAACTTTTCTTTGCCTCGATTTTCCTCAGATACAAAAGCCTCACAAGATTATAGAAGACTTGTTGCTTAGCAACAATCTCATTCCTATAACTGTAATGGTTCAGCACACAATGTCACCTTTTTGGGGGTAGAAGTGCAGTGTTTTCCTATTTCCAGTGTTTATTCCATTTAATTACGAAAGTAAGATGTTTAGTTATTGTTAATTATATCTTTCCTACACGAATGGTTTCAGTTTTTGTAATTGTACGTAGCTGTGTTGAGACAAAATAATGCTTTCTATATCTCCTTTATAAATATATCCAGAAACTTATTCCTGTTTATAAAAAATACTAGCAAGAAAAATGCCTGTTCTTTTTTATTCTCAAAAACTCTTTTCACACTTGAAAAGAGAAATTTTGGCACTTCTTGTAGCAATAATAGCTATCTGGTATTATGTCCTCACGGATTGGAGAGTATATTTTATAGATAAACAAATTTCCTGTAGTAAATTCCTGTAACAATAGAAGTTACTTTTCATAAGTTCTCTGTTTTCCACCCACATTTGTATACCATTTATACCATTTGTATGTGCTTGATGCAAAGTACCTTATCTATCTTTTGTTAAATATTTAAATATAATTTAAGGGTATGCATAAACATAACTATGTTTTGTGATGTAACAGTATATTTTTGTACAAAATCAAACACAGGAATGGGTTGTTGAAGTAAGACAAAAAAAGATGGAAATAATATATGTAGCTGTCTTAAATTAATAAAACATTCTAGATTAGAAAATGCTGTACCTATCAGTGACAACAGATCAAAGTACTTGTCCATTCTCTTCCCAATGGTGAAATAAATGTCAAGGAACTTAAATTTGCAAAATTGGATTGATACCAATTTAGCATTATGAACCTCAACACAATTGACTGAATGTATAACTATTTATAAACTGTTTTTTGTTTGTTTTTAATGGGGAGAGGACAGAAGTTTGATAAATAATTTAGGAGATAATCAATCATGAAAATATACCAAGTATCCTTCATGTAGTATTTGGTGGGTGATTTCTATATGTGGAAATCTGGATTCCCCTAATGTTTTGAACATTTTTCTCCTTTTATCAATCCATTTACAGTTATTTATTTATTTACTTATTTGCATACTACAGTTACCAGGTGATAAATGTTGTATATGCTTGTACATTGAAATTACTCTTGCCACATGACTTCCCCTCTATGTTGAGAGGGGGAATTCTCTTGAATTGGTCCTCAGAGCTGTTGAGGGAGTGAGGTATAACCATTCTGATCATCCTTTTATTATTTATTAAAGTTAATGGAATATTGGAAAAGAAAGGGGACAAAGTATGTCTTCCATAGCAATGTTTAACTAGAACCCCGCATTCTTATTTTAAATATGAGGACTAGATTTTTTCATCAACATCAAAAAGCCATTTATATTGAGATCTAAAGTTTAATTACATTTACATTTTTTTTTAACACTCCTGTTACTAGGTGACCAAGGGAGTATACTATTGTGTGTGGAAAGGAAATTGCTCTTGTCAGATGCCTTCCTTGTATGTTGTTTTGAGGAAATTCATTCTAACCATACCACAGAATGCATTGACAAAAAGCCTGGTGTAGCTGATACCCTAAGCCTCTACATCTTGCTGAATGCCACTTACCAAGACTTTGGACATTTGATATGACAAGTGTGTTTTTTAGATTAGTTTGCTGTATTTATTGTATTAGTTTACTAGGGATTCTGTAAACAAAGTGGCACAAACTGGGTGACTTAAAACTGTAGAAATTTTTCTTTAGCGGTTCTGGAGACTGAAGTCCAAAATGAAGGTGTCAGTTGCATGGTGTGCTCTCCAAAGTCTCTAGAGGAGGACTCTTACTTGTCTCTTCTAGCTCCTAGTAGCCCCAAGTATTCCTTGGCTTTTAGAAACATAAATCCACTCTCTTCCTCCATCTACACATCTCCCTGTGTCTCTCACTTCATATAACCATCTCATCATAATGATGCCCATTATATTAAATCACTCTAGTGTGATTTCACCTTAAGTAATTAAATCTGCAAAGACCCTCTTTCCAAATGAGGTCACAATCTGAGGTGCTGTGGGTTAGGATGTCAATGTGACTTTTTTGGAGGTCACAATTCAAACTCTAACAGATGGTGATGGTCACAGACTGGAAAAGGCCTAGGGCTGGAGAGTTTTGACCAAGGGTCCTTAGAACTGCCTCCAAGAAATGTAGGATGCAATATTCAATTAAACTACTACATTTTTATTAAAAAAAGAAAAATAAGACATTGTCACAAATAGAAAAATGATCATTTTTAAAGTTAGGAGGTGAGTACATGAGAACTTGCTGTATTTTTCTTTCTGATTGTGCATGTTTGAAAATTATAATAATAAAAATTCAAAGAATCCACTTAAAAGAATAAAGTATGGTATATGCCTCTGAAGAGAGGAAGACAAAACCTATTGGTCATGTTTTTTCTAAAATTGACAATAATTCCTTAATATCACCAACTGTTTAGTCAAGGATCACATGTCATCATTTTTTTAAACTGAGGTGTACAGTGTATCCATTTTGACAAATACGTGCTGTGGTGTAATTACCACCACTGTCTAGATATAGAATGATCTCATCACCCCCCAGATTGCCTTATGCTGACCCTTCATGGTGAACCACACCTCCAAGCCCCAGTATAGAAAGCAGCAGAAATCTATCTCTGCACCTATACAACAGTTACACCAGGAGAAACTATATGATTTAACTACTTTGGAACTCTGGGGTCTGTTGAATGTTTTCAACCCTGAGCAGAAGGCTTGGACAGTAAATTGCAGTTAATTTTGTCAATTTCAGCTCGTAGCACAGTAGCAGCAACCCAGCCCATCCTGCAGTTCTTAAGTCTCTTGTAGTCAGCTGTGTACCTACTACTGGAGCAGTTTTCACACAGATTGAGAAAAGCACGCTAGGCAAAGGGGACCCAGCTTTCCAGTTCAGAGAACTGTGCTCTGATTGCGGCTCTTTAATCACAAAGGTGCAAGTGAGGGGACTTCAAGCCCCTGTGGTTGCACCTTCCCCTGTTTTTGCAAGCCCTTCCTCCTGTGGCTGAGATACTTCCTGGGGATTTAAAGGGTTGGTGTCTTTTTCCCCCATTTTTTCTTTTTCTTTTTCTTTTTTTCCTCTTGGGAGCCAGATTGAAGACTATGATATTCAAAAGCAACCACATGAATGTGGGAAATTAGAAGTCATTATGCATGCCAAGGACAAGTTGCAGGCTTGGAAAAGATCTGAAAATACCTTAAGGGATTCTCTAAGGGAGAATCCATTTCCTTATTTTTTTCAGCTTCTAGAGGCTGCTTGCATTCCTTGACTGGTGGCCCCATCCTCCATCTTCAAAGCCAGCAACTAAGTATCTTCAAATCTTTGGCTCTCACACTGACTCTCCTACCTTCCTTCCTCATTTTTAAGGATTTTGTGATATTACTGGGCCCACTCAGATAATCCAGGATAATTTCCCCACCTCAATATGAGCTGATTAGCAATCTCAATTCTATGCAACTTTAATTTCCCCTCCTCACAGAACATTACTTGTTGACAGGTTCTAGGGATTAGGATATGAGCATTTTTTTTTTCTTTTTAAAGGGAGGGAACATTTTTCTGCCTTCCATACTGAAAAAAGCAAGGAAACAGATTTTTCTCCTATAGCCTGCACAAGGAAATGCAGCCCTGCTAAAACCTTGCTTTTAGCCTGATGAGACATGCATCAGACTTTTAACCTGTATAACTGTAGAATAATAAATTCATATTTAAACTACCAAGTGTGTGACAATTTGTCATATCAGAAATAGAAAGTTAATATAGACACTTATGGAGGGTAGAATTAATTCAATAATGTACATACATGAAGTGTGAATACTTTCTGATTTAATTTTATAAGACAACTTAAATTATTAAAAAAATTTAAAAAATCAGTAAGCTTTCTGTTATAAGAATATTTTCAGGGTTTTATCTTAAAACAAATTGACAGAAACATAATAGAAGATTCTTCAAAAGAAGAAAAATGACAAAGATCTTGCCTGAGTTACTTCAGTATGCTGGGAAATTTAAACTAGAAGTTAGGAAATTTGGTGAGGGGAGATAGTTTATGCACTAATAAAAGAAATCTATGACTCAGATACTAACTGAAATATTAGTGCTGGCTTGTCACAGAGCTTTCAGTGTTCTCTTATTCAGAGAGTTTTTAGAAAATTTTAATTTATTCATTTTAAATTCTCTATTGTCAGGTTACACATTTTTCCTTATAAAATATTGGCAACAGATCACCATTATCACCATTATTAATATCTTTATTATAATGTTATAGACAGTTGTGAAATTCAACTGAATGTCTCATATGATCATTTAATCTCTTGCATTTCAATTTCTTTATCTATAAACTGAAATAAGATCCTTCACTTTCCAGCTCTAGTGTTCTTTGCATGCAGGAATGAGTTTTACATTTTGCATTTGTTTGTCAGCATACAGACTAATTTATATGTTTAGTGATGAATATACTCAATTTGCAGATCTCACTTGGAAGGTTGTTCTTTAAAATTGTCATTAATATAGTAAACATAGTAATAAATTATATCCCTGTATGTCAATCCTAAGCAGAGCTATTAGGGTGAACAAAAACAGACCACTTTATCTTCATGTAGACACAATCTACTTTCTTATTTTGTAGTCTTTATTTCTGGACATTTTTAAATTTTCACAAAGTGTTCCAGATCATCAAATTAGTCTAATTTATAGAAACTGGATATTCAACTCAGGTAGTGGGTCTATAGACCCAGTTTTCCTCCTTTTCTCACCCTATTTCCTGAGTAAAGATGTTTCTTCTTCATTTACTAGTATAAATGTTATAATTTTATTACAGTAGAGTATTTATTATACCCATACACATTTTTTATGTTCAGCATGCTTTTATTGAATGTTATTTGATAGCTATAAATGTTATCTTTTTTGTACTTTTATTAAGTTAAAATATTCTTATCTGAAGAACAAATGCAGATAGGTAACACAAGAAAAAAATTAGAATCACGAGAATTGAAAATTTATGTTTTTATTTTTAAAGAAGAGGATATACAAATGATTGCCTTAACCATTGCATCTAATGGGTACCCTAAGAGATTTAGGCTGAATAACTTATGCACTCATATTTCCAGGAATAAATGAATGGATAAATAGATAAATTGATGGATAGATAAATGAGTGATTGGATGAATCACAAATTTATAGATTTACTGAGTCTTTGCCAATTAAATATGCATTTATTTTCTAAATTCCACATTAGAGGGGCACCTGGGTGTCTCAGTCGGTTTAGCTTCTGCCTTTGGCTCAGGTCATGATCCCACGGTCCTGGGATTGAGCCCCACATTGGGCTCCCTGCTCACTGGGGAGCCTGCTTCTCCCTCTCACCATGCAGCTCCCCCACTTGTGCTTTCTCTCTGTCAAATAAATAAATAATCTTTAAAAAAATAAAAATAAAATAAATTCCACATTAGAGGCTCACATTTTTAAAAAATTGCACAATGGCATATACCACCAGTCTATTCCTAGTACAAGGATTTTGTAAGAATCAAAATTGATTTTCTCATATTTGCTATATCTAGACAGTTTACATATGTAACTATATTTCATCTAGAAAACAATTATTTTGAGGTCAGTAATACCATAATTTGTATTTACTTTATCTTTCTACCTGTTTACTTCCTGTGGATATAAAAGGCATATAGAAATATTTATAAAACTTATAAAATCTGGGAGTTTATTGATAGTGCATTAATATACATAGACACTAGTTATCTTGCCAGTATTCTTTGGAGCATTTAGAATTCTTCTGGGCAATTTGTTTTGCTAAAAATGTATAGCTCAAAAATTCATACCGTTAATATATTGAACTTTTCATTGTCACTTTAAAAATAAATACTCTACAGACATTGAAATTAGGAAAATTTCAAAGTAGAGCCATTAAAATACTTTCAAAAGTCATTAAGGTATTTCCTCATTGAACATCTTCTACAATGATTTTGAATTATGGATCAGAATAATAACCATCATTGAATAAATACCGAATTCCCATTATGCACACAAGACTCTTTCATTCAGGGTTGGAGAAGTTGATGTTCACACCCAGAAACTTACTCTCTATTGAAATGTGCAAACCTAACCCACAAAAATTCAGTGAAGAAGAATGTAATAATTTGTTTTTAAAATATTAAGTCAGAAGCATCTGATGGATTTTCAGAAAGCAATGGGACTTTGACTCTTGAAAGTGAGAAAGCATTAGGAAAGATAAATAATAAAAGCAAGTAAAGTCTCAAAAGCAAAAATAAGCAAAAATATGGTGAGCTGTTAAGGCTTAGGGTAATTTAGAGATCTGCTTCATCAAAGGGAATCATGTGTTTTGGAAGTTAAGGCAAAATAATTTTGGGTTGCCTTATGAAGTGTTCTGAAAGTGAGAAAATGACACATTTTTGTAGTGTTTGGGATGCATTATTTTATTGAGTAAACTGACTTTAGAAAAGGCAAATATGCTATTAACATATGATATTATATGTTACTCTATCAATATTAACTGACAATTTAATATTTAATATTAATGTTATTACATGTTAATATGTAATTTTCATTTTTCCACAACTATAAATTCGAATGCTACCAAATTTTTATCCCTTACTGATGGTTGAAATAATTATAGATACTTTTAAGTTTTCCATTTGGTTTCTGTGTTATTAGCAGTCTTATTTTTGGATGGCCTCACATTTGGAATGTTTGGTGATTTGTGAAGGCATGTAGTGTGTGTGTGTGTGTGTGTGTGTGTGTGTGTGTGTGTGTGTGTGTTTCGGATGGTATTTTGATGTTTGGATGGTCCTTAGTATACTTGATGAATTCGTTAGTAGAGACCTTCCTTCAGTATGAAGTCCTCTAGAGAGGGAGAGTTTATGATGCTCTTGGGTTAGTTGATCATATAATTGGTGAAAGTGCTTGATCTCTTCCAAACCAGGCTGCTCTTTCTCTGTTCTGCTACTACAGGTATTCTGGTAGCAGCCTCTAAGTCTTAGGTTTTATTCCAGGTACCAATTGCTACATCTTCCAAAGTCCAAAAGAGATTCCAAACTCTCCTATTGATTCTCCTATGACATCATTCAGTTTGCATGTGAGTAGTTGGAGCAGACACTGTTCCATCAACAATGTAGCTAAAATTTATTTTTTTAAAGATTTTATTTATTTGTTGAAGAGGGAGAGAGAGCACAAGCATGGGGACCGGCAGGCAGAGGGAGAAGTAGACCCCCCTGCTGAGCAGGGAGCCAGACGTGGAGGTGGGGCTCTATCCTAGAACCCTGGGATCATGACCTGAGCCAAAGTCAGATGCTTAACCTACTGAGCCACCCAGGCTAAAAATTCTAATAATGGAGTTTCTATATCTTTAACGTCTTCAAATCATTTCTTAAATATTCACCAAAGAGAGGTAAGTTAATGCTACCATAATTGCCTTTTGATATATTCTATGAAAACACTTCTCATATAATATTGGGATATATACTACATGATTTTTTGTTTTGTTTTATTTTTATAATTTGGGGACTCAGACAAAATTGTCATATTGTACATATTCTATTTTAACCTGGAGTTACACTAGCAGGAAACAGTCACTGATTTTGGAGCAGGTTAAAGATAGACAATTTGGTGATAATATTTATTATCGATCAAAAGAAAAATTATCTCTTAATCTGGAACAGTCCCTCAGTTTTTCTATTTAATGATCTTTACATTTTGGACAAATAGAGAGTAAATATTGTAGAATGTCTCTAAATTTGGAGTTCCCTGATATTTCCTCATGATTAAATTCTGATCATGATTCTTGGCAGAGTATCATGGAAGTGATTTTGTGTTCTATGTATCATATAAGGGACACATGATTTCTCATATTCCTGGCGATGTTAACTTTGTCACTTGATCAAGGACTTGTCTGTTGGATTTCTCCACAAAATAGTTACTATTTTTACTTCATTAAATTAAATGCATGTTGAAAATAAATGTCTTTATTTTTTTTGTGGCTCAGTAGATTAAGCATCTTGCCTTCAGCTCAGGTCATGATCTCAGAGTCCTCGGATCGAGTCCCACATTGGGCTCCTTGCTCAGCAGGGAGCCCGCTTCTCCCTCTGCCTGCCGCTCTCCCTGCTTGTGCTCTCTCTCTCTCTCTGACAAATAAATAAATAAAATCTTAAAAAAAAGAAAACAAATATCTTTTATCCAACTTTCACCCACTCATTTAAAAGTCACTGATTCTTAGGCTCTGAATTATTATTATGGTGGTTGCTAAATGATGAATTTATAATTTCATCATTTTTAATATATTTATCGTTGATATTCTTCTGTGAATACCAAGTTTCCATTCTTTCCTGTGTATTTGTTCATTTATGTACAATTTGATTTTTATGAATTCTAAGTTCATTTGATGGGATGTCAAATTGTCTCAGATTGGTCTAGTAAAGGAAGCTTGAAACTGGCTCCTAACTTTTTGACATAGCTTTATAATTATTTGAACATATTTTTAATTTCTGACATATATATTATAGGTTCATTTTGTACTTCCACTTTCTTGACCCCAGAATTGGTAATTTCTCCATGAAGTTCTCTTTCTTTAAGTAATAAAAATTATTGGGAACTGAGAACTAGGGGTGCTCAAGTTTACTGGGTGCCATTGCTTAGAGACCATTTCAGTTAAATAGAAAATAAATGTATGGGTGTATTGGCTTATATTTGTGTATTTAGGTATTTCTCAATCACTCTTAATCTATTCATCTATTCATCTATCTTATTTCTATCTCTTCAGAATAAATACAACTCTTATGTAGAGCAAATTCTTCTTAAAAACTCATAATAATACATATTTAAAACATAAAACACAATGCACTTAGAGAAAAAGAGCATTAGTGAATTTAGACAAGGAATTTCTGCAATGTGTTCTCATTATTCATAGTAGTAATGCTCTCTATAAAGTCACTGCAAACACTGAATTCATGAACACTGAAGTGTTGGTCCTGGGAGAAATCTAGGCTTAGGTTTCTAAAAGCCTCTGGTCACATTTTCCTTAGCTGATCAAGGCGTAACCTTGTTTTATGTGTGTTTCTGTTTAAAACTACTTTTTAAAAAATATACTCTTGATTCATTAACATTGAAATCACAGCCAATAACTGTAACATATGCAGTTTCTCTATAAAGCATATCACAGCATTCTTGCGCTTGAGAACATTAGCCAGTACATCAGCAGTACACTTGGGAATAATTTTATTTATTTATTTATTTATTTATTTATTTATTTATTAAGATTTTATTTATTTATTTGACAGAGAGAGACACAGTGAGAGAGGGAACACAAGCAGGGGGAGTGGGAGAGGGAGAAGTAGGCTTCCCACTGAGCAGAGAGCCCTATATGGGGCTCGATCCCAGGACCCTGGAACCATGACCTGAGCCAAAGGCAGACGCTTAATGACTGAACCACCCAGGCGCCCCTTGGGAATCATTTTAAACAGCAAATTCACAAATAAAAGCACAGCAATACAAAAAAAAATGGCACTAAATATGTTGTGAAAATGACATTTGTTTATAAGATGAAGATTGAATAAGAAAGCAAAGCACTACCTTTTAGACCTTACCTTGTAACATGCATGACTGGGCAACTCACATTTTTTGCAATGTGTGTGTGTCTGTGAATGACTGAGAAAACAACATGAGCATTGATTTTTGGGTTACAAATAAATTTTATCTAGTAGGGAAATTCTCAGATATGGAATCTGCAAATAATAAAGACCAACTGTACATTTATACATCAGTTTTTATATACTTTTTATTTGCTGGTTATAGTGATATTGTCATAGATAAGATGCATGGATAAAAAAGAATCATTACCCTATAGGAGAATAAGCAACTATGATGGTTCGTTTTATGTGTCAACTTGGCTTGGCTGTAGTGCCCAGATGTTTGGTCAACATGAGTCTGGATGTTGCTATGAGGTATTTTTATATATGATCAACATTTAAATCAGTAGATTCTGAGTAAGTCCGATTACCTTCCAAGAAGTGTGTGGGCCTCATCCAGATAATTGAAGGCCTTAAGAGAAACAGACTGAAGTTCCCAGAAGAAAATATTCTGCCTGTAGACTGCCTTCTGAATTGAACTTCATCAACTCTTTCCTGGGTCTCCAGGCTACAGGAATGCCCTGCAGATTGCTAGCCCCCAGAATCTTGTGATCTTATTTTTTAAAACATCTCTCTGTATAAACATAAATATATCCTATTGGTTCTGTTTCCGTGGAGAACCTTGACTGATAAAGTAGCAAATGTCTGCCACCATGTTATACCATCCCATTTTATATGCAGTAATGACAAGTGCTAACAAAACAGTGGACATTTTCCATAGTAAGAACATATAAGGAATAGACAAGATAAATAAAATTACAGATAATTCACAGGTTAAAAAAAAGTTAACCTTAAGGATTTGGTATTTAACTTCAGACATGCTCATCTATATTGTCCATTATTATAAAGACTACTAATCCAGAAATAACTTTTTGCATATTCTCTCTTCCTAATTTATCTCTGAGTTGACCTACTATTAGGTAACTGAAAACTTTGTACACTGAAGGATTCGTGATCTGTGCAGTTGTACAATATAAATTACTCTCTATTGACCATGCTTACTTGGGGTAGGGTTTCTAGAAGTGTATTTTCATTAAGTCCTGTGAGGACCATTATGCATGGGATGGTGAAATTATGGCCTTTTGCTCAGAAAAGGCCAAGAAATAAAAAATCGTTAATAGCATGCAATTCTTTGTTGTGACTTACTCATCTATGGTGTAATTGTGGGATATATCCTTCAATTTAACAAAGCATATATATCAAAGATATCAATTTGTATCGATGCTGCCTTGTAGTAGGGTGGCCTATTCAATAATTTATGGTCCTTGAATTGATATCTTTGTGTCTAAAATTGCCACCACTTACTGGTGAGCTCTTAAATTCTATTGATCTACTTTAATGCAGAATTTACCTTCCTGCTCTGATTTATAGTAGAGCAATAGATTATAGGAACTCACTTGTAAGTGAAGGTTATCATCTACATGAGCAAACTGCAGCCTAGCTATTAACCATGAGCAGGTATGGAGTTACAGTCCTGGAATTTGTTTTAATTATCTGTCTGGAAGCAAGGAATAGCACCAACTGATACAATGCATAGCTAAGAATATGCATCTAATAAACATCAGCTAAATGTTGAAAGAATTAATTCGTGACCAAATGGTAAATTGCTATATAGAATATAGGCTCTGAAAAATATATAAGAAATGCTTTCTAGAGACTTCAGGAAATAATTGCAAATTTTTGTGTCCAGAAGTTAATGGTTTGCATAGTATAAACTTATACCTGCAAAAAAGAAGCAATTAAGGTTGTCTAAGAATGTAGGAAAGCATGAACTATTGAGTTCATAGGAATGCTCAAACTATGCATGGACCAGACATGGAGGGTTCTCAACTGAGTTTAGGCAAGGTAATTGACTTGGGAAGCAAAATAGGAAGTAAGTTTTGGCCAAATTATATAGCAGAGTGAATTATAGTGTACAAAAAAAATAACAAGATCACAAGAAAAATTTTTAATGTATTAAAAGAAGAATGTATAGAATCCTCTAAAAAGGAAAATGTGTTAAAGATTTTAATAAAAAAGTTTTAGAAGCTGGGTTTCATTCATGTTCTTCCTCTTTTCTCAAATGGAAATCATGAAATAATGAAAGGGAAAATGTGAGTTTTAATCAAACAATGTGGTCATGAGTCTGCACACACATACAAACCCCCCTTAGAGTTCAGTTTGTAGTTTTGTTTATCACAAACACTTGAAATAAATCTTAATTCAGTCTGGTTTAGGAAACTCCAATCCCCCATGAGAAAATTGATTTCAAATCTATATTTTTTATTAAGCTAGATTGTGGTATCTTACTGCTTGAAGTACAGTGAACTTGGTCCTATTCCAATTCCTAGGGTGTAGAAATAACAGTTTTTCGGGGCACCTGGGTGGCTCAGTCGGTTAAGCGACTGCCTTCGGCTCAGGTCATGATCCTGGAGTCCTGGGATCGAGTCCCGCATCGGGCTCCCTGCTCAACGGGGAGTCTGCTTCTCCCTCTGACCCTCTTCCCTCTCGTGCTCTCTATCTCTCATTCTCTCTCTCTCTCTCAAATAAATAAAATCTTTAAAAAAAAAGAAATAACAGTTTTTTTCCATTTCAATATGTTCTTCATAATTTTTATCAAAATGTTGGCTTGCCTATTTTCTCTGATAGTAAGAGAAAGTGGATATCCCAACAAATGAATAAACTAACTGTGTCTCCCTCAAAGATGTTGAAGTGCTAACCTCTGTATCTAGGAATGTGACTTTATTGGAAATTTAGTTTTGCAGGTGATCAAGTTAGGATAACATTGTTAGGGGACCTGATAAAAATATATGTAAAGGAAAATTTGGACACAGAGACAGAAATGCACAGAGGGGACATGATATGAAGACAAGGGAATGCTATCTACAAGCCACAAATCACCTGAAGCAGTCAGAAACTGGGAGAGAAACATGGGACAGATTATCTTTCACTTCCCCGAGAAGGAGCCAACCCTGCTGACACCTTGATATATTTATATATATTCATGTATATGTATTTTTAAAATATAGTTGTGTATATGTACAACTTGCTATGAAATAAAATATTATAATGATGAATATAAAGGTTTTAAAATTATAGTTGCTGGGTTATCCTGAACAACAGTCTTATGTCTACCTTCTATACATATTAGCAAATACTTTTAATGTGACTTATAGAAGGAATGTCAAGAATTCTAGAGAAAATATTATTCTATTTAAGATAAAATCTGGAAGATTCAGGTCAGTGTTCTGTGAAAGTTTGAGGTCTATTTAAATTTATGAATTCTGCTTATATCATTCTATTTCTGAGCAAGTTTCCAGTTTAAGATTTTTTTTAAATAAGCACTGCGCTAACATATCTTCATCTGTTGTTTTCACTGAATTCCTTTCTCAGCTCTTACATAATATAAATCTACATATGAACCTCTATTTTTCTCAGAAGTTATTTCTGGGACTATGGTCAATTTTGCTTTGTATAAAGTGAGTCAAACTTTTGTTCATTATCTGCTCTATGATTCACATACTGCTCCTTCCCCTCAGGATTCCAGAAATACCTCTTAAATTTCTGTTTATTCTTTTAAAATATTACTTAGTGTTTTAGTTCTTAGCAATGAAAATTATTTTATATTTTTCATGTATTGTTTTCCCTTTATAAAAATGCCAAACATCATCTTTCCTCAGCATAATTTTTAATTAATGAATTCCCTGTAGTATGTGATACTTCTAATTTATTAATTTTTACTTTTAATTTTTACTTCCTTAAGTTTACATTTAATTCCCTCTGGATGTTTTGCATGAAAGCACTGACAAATGTTTGGTAGTTTGTTATTTGATGCTTTGGCACCAACCATAACCGAAGTAAAAAGTTAGCAAGTGTGGTGGGCTGAATAATGGTCTCCAAAGATATCCAGATATTAATCCCTAGAACCTGTGAATGCTCTCCTATATAGCACAACTGACTTTACAATTATCATTAAGGTAAAGATTTTAAGATGGGGAGATGATCCTAGATTACTGAGGTGGGTCTTGAATGCAATCACAGTGTCCTTATAAGAAGGAGACAGAGGCAGATTTGACTACAGACAGAAGATGAGAAGGTAACACAGTGTTGCTCCAGGCTTTGAACACAGAGAAAGGAGCCATGGGCCAAGGAATGCAGCTCTAGGAGGTGGAACAGGCAAAGAATCAGATTAGAGTTTCCAGAGAAAGTATGGCCTTGCTAACACCCTCATTTGGGCTTATTGAAACCATTTTCTGACTTCTGGCTTCCAGAAATGTAAAATAATAAATTCCTGTTTATTTGGAACACTAAATGTGTGTTGTTTTAAACTATGTCTGTAACAATTTTTTTATACACCATAGAAAACTAATACAGCAAGGCTCCTTGGGAGGTCACCATAACTCCTTATGGAGAATATGGAGTCTTCCTGAACATCAGACCTTTCATGCACTTCTACTCTGCAGGTTAATTTGCATCCATAAAAAGGGATATAACAGGAGATGAGACCTGTGAATTGAAGGGTAGGGGTGAAGTAGAGAGAACTGAGGAGCAAGAGTGGAATGCTGGGCTTATTATTGCTTGGACTTATAAGGGATTGCCATTACAACCTTCCCCAATCTGAATCCTCTATGAAAAGAATAGAGTTCTTTTTTAAAAAAAATTTTATTGTTATGTTAATCACCACACATTACATCATTAGTTTTTTTTTTAAGATTTTATTTATTTGAGACAGAGAGAATGAGAGAGAGAGAGAGAGAGAGCACATGAGAGGGGGGTAGGGTCAGAGGGAGAAGCAGACTCCCTGCCGAGCAGGGAGCCTGATGTGGGACTCGATCCAGGGACTCCAGGATCATGACCTGAGCCGAAGACAATCGCCCAACCAACTGAGCCACCCAGGCGCCCCACATCTTTAGTTTTTGATGTAGTGTTCCATGATTCATTGTTTGTGCATAACACCCAGTGCTCCACGCAGAACATGCCCTCTTTAATACCCATCACCAGGCTAACCCATCCCCCTACCCCTTCTCCTCTAGAAACCTCAGTTTGTTTTTCAGAGTCCATCGTCTCTCATGGTTCGTCTCCCCCTCCGATTTCCCCCCCTTCATTCTTCCTCTCCTGCTATCTTCTTCTTTTTTTTTTCTTAACATATATTGCATTATTTGTTTCAGAGGTACAGATCTGTGATTCAACAGTCTTGCACAATTCATAGCGCTCACCATAGCACATACCCTCCCCAATGTCTATCACCCAGCCACCCCATCCCTCCCACCCCCAAGGGTAGAGTTCTTTTTAAGTCACAGATTTGGGTGGCCCAGGATTGTCACTTGGATGTTTAAGTGACAAAATATAACACAGAATAGAGGAGAAACTTACTCTATCACATTGGCCATAGAAATGAGCACAGCTTTTAAATCTAATAAAAAATCACAGTGAAAAAGATTCCCTCTGTAATCATAAGAAATCTGCAGTTTGGGGGTACCTGGATGGCTTAGTTGATTAAGCTTCTGAATCTTGATTTCAGCTCAGGTCGTGATCTCAAGGTTGTGAGATGGAGCCCTGCATGGGGCCCCGTGTTCAGGGGGGAGTCTGCTTGAGATTCTCTCTCTCTCCCTTCTTCCCACCCCTTGCTCTCTCTCTCATAAATAAATAAATCCTTAAAGAAAAGAAAAGAAAAGAAATCTGCAGTTTTAGCACTTCAGAAGGCTGACCATTGCTGCTAAATCCTTATTATGATGGTAGGCTCCCATCTATGGCAACAGTGAAGCATTGCCCCTAAGTGGATTTCCAGGCAGCAAGCGTAACTGATGGGACCTGAATCTAAGGAATCTGGGAGGTCTGTTCATGAATCAAAGTGTGTCAGACATAAGAAGTCCAAATAATAAATGGATGAGATTTTAAAGGAAATGTGAAAGTCCTGGTCATCAAAAAGGGGTAAGAACATGTTACTGGGACAGTCTGAACTACTTGACACCTCTTTCTAGACTTAAAACTAAGTATTTGAGTCTAATAGACTTTTAGTTGTTGTGTAGAGTCACAAGGGCTCCTTTCTTAAAAGTTGCATGGTGGAGCACACAGTGTTTTTCAGTCACTTCCAGACACTAGTCAAGTAATTGTCAAGGCAAGCAGTACATTTTCAGTATGTGAAGTTAAAACAGGAAAAGTACTTGGTTTTCCAAAATTCTGATGAAGTATAACTAAGTTTAAGGAGCATATCACTAGTTAATGAGGAATTATTCACATCCCAGGAGAATATTTCAGCAAAATATGTTTAGTACTTGTCAAAAGAAGTACTCTCTGTTTCCTCTCCTGTCTTTTCAAACTCTTCCTATCTGAAGCTCTCCAACTTCCAGGCAGGTAACAACAGCCCACAATGACAAGTAACTCTGGCATGAATGGGAAGAGCACCCAAAATCGGTGGTCAGTTCATTAGGATTTGTGTTCTGGCTTCTAGAGAATAATTTTTAAATATGAAATTATAACTTTTATACTGTGGTCACCAGTCAAGGCTTTTATTTAACACATTAATTAATGAAGGAACCAATAAGGTGCTACAGTCAGTTCAAAGGAATATATGAAGAGCAAACACACTGATACACACACAAATGGTCAATGAGAAACAAACCAAATTTGCCAAAAGATGCAAAATATTTAAAATATATAGGGCTATAAAATAAAATGTTTGAAATCACCTTTTTGAGTAGAAAACAGTTGAAACTCTGCCTGAAATTTGCATTTCTATGGACAGAAAAAAAGACCCACTTGCATTATCTTCAATTTTTTGTAACTTATAGAGTTATAGTCAAAGAAAATGAAAGTTACAGATCCCATAGAATTAGGTAAGTCCAAAATGTATAATAAAGCTGGAGATACCATTGAAAGGACCCCCACCAATCTTTTGCCCATTTTAAAGACCTTCACATATTCTTCTGACATGTCTATTACATACCAATTATGTCAACATTGTCAAGCCATTACAACTCTTTGAAACTCAAGCTCTTGTACCATAAGAATAAAATAATTTCCAGATCACAGGATTATAAGGTAGAATAATTACTGTGTGTAAAAATCATGTTTTATGTAAAATCACCTTATAAAGTAATTTTAGTGTTTATGATCATTCTATATTTAAGTAACAGTTGGTTTCCATATCCAAAAAACAACTTGATCCACCTTTCCATGTAAATGCCTGAGTCCAATTTCCAAAAATTCATTTTCAGTACTAAAGAATCTGTTAGTACAGTTTCTAAAAGTTATATTAAGATAAAATTTATAGATAACTTTTAAAAAAATAGAATAGTTTTTATTCTGGGCTCCTGGGTGTCTCAGTCAGTTAAGCATCTGCCTTTGGCTCAGGTCATGATCTTAATGTCCTGGGATCAAGCCCCACATCAGGCTCACTCCTCAGTTGGAAGCCTGCTTCTCCCTCTCCCTCTGCCTGCTGCTCCCCCCCCTCCGCTTGTGCACTCTCTCTGTCAAATAAATAAAAATCTTAAAAAAAAGTTTTTATTTTAATAGATGTGTTATAATTTATACCTTAGAAGAATTTATACCACATACTAATTACCGTATAGATTAATACTAAAATTTTCTCTAAAGATTTTACTTTTTGGAAACTAATTCACTCAACAAATACATTAAAGATTAATCAGGGGAGGCACCTGGGTGGCTCAGTCATTAAGCGTCTGCCTTCGGCTCAGGTCATGATCCCAGGGTCCTGGGATTGAGTCCCACATCGGGCTCTCTGCTCAGCAGGAAGCCTGCTTCTCCCTCTCCCACTCCCCCTGCTTGTGTTCCCTCTCTCACTATCTCTCTGTCAAATAAATAAAATCTTAAAAAAATAAAGATTAATCAGATATACTGTTTTAGGCAATAAAAAAAATATGTTCTCTCAAAAGGGTTACTGTTTAGAAAGGGAGAGCATAGAAAACAGTAATCAACTAAATGAACTATTTATAAACTGAAGTGCAGTTAAGGAAATAGTATTTTTTAAAAAGTTAATGAAGGAACTATTTCAGGAAAATATCTCAAATATTTAACATATCAACTGAGAAGACTAATAAGAAATATAACCCCTTCAAAAGTAGGATGAAACATTTTTTGTGGAGTGGAAATAGAAAATGCAAAATGTTTTGAAATAAGAGCTTGATATAGTAAAGAATATGAAAACAAGTAAAGAAAAAAAAGTCAAGTAACCCAAATTTGGTGAAGAAAGATGAGTGAAAACAGATGAAGTCACAGAGGTAGATATGGACAAAAACATGCAAAACTTTAAGATTTTAGTAAAGCCTTTGTCTTTTATCCTAGATGCAATGAAAAGCAACTGAAGATTTTTAAGTAGTGGTGTGACTTAACCTTTGTTTAAGATTTGGATTTAAACAAACAAAAAACACTAAGTTGGGGCTAGTTTGAGGAAAATGGATTGGCAGTATGAGTGTGAGTCAGATTGTTATCAGGGATCAATTTACAAGTTGTTAGAGGAACAATCTAGGTATTTAATAATAGTGTCTAAGCTAGAATATTGAGGTAGAAATAAATGGTTGAATTTGACACATACTTTAAAAGTAGGAAAGAAATGATTTCTTCATGGAGTAGATGGAGTGAAATAAGAAAAAAGGCCAAGGATGAAATTTTAGCTTTCTTGACTGACATGGTGAAAAAATTTTAGCTTTCTTGACTGACATGGTGAAAAAATAAAGTGCATTTACTGACATAGGAATGAGTGAAGGTGATACCAGAGAATCTGTGTGTATGTGTGTATATGTGTGAAATAATAGATCAACTTAGGAATTTTAAAACTTAGAATGTGGAAGACATCTTAATAAGGTAAAAGTAAGGAAATAAGGCATCCGAATACTGATTCTCAAGCATAAAGAAGATATATACGCTTGGCAGTTAGTGACGCAAGAATGGCTCACCAATGTAGATAAGAGAAGAGCACGTGGAACAAGTTCTGGGGTGCTCAGTTTTTAAATCGATAATAATAGAGTATATTTTAATGTTAAGGGAACTATTTAAAAAGAGAAGACTGCTTGAGGATGTAGGAAAGAGGATATTGCCAAAGGAAGATATATTTTTAAATGTTTTATTATGGAAAATTTTTATATATAAACGAAAGTAGAAAGAATAGTGTAATAAACATCCATGTGTCTCTAACCTGGTTTCAAGTTTTCAACAGATGGCTAATCTTGTTTCATCCATACTTCCTGTGCTTCCCTCCCCCTCCCCAAATCCCAGATGTTATTTTTAAGAAAATACCCAAAATTGTATTATTTATTTCATAAATACCCAATGGAGTGAAATCTTGAGAAAGTAAGCAAAAATGAGATCCATAGCACAAATAAGTTATGTCCAGGTACAAGTGCCTGGTAGGAATTTGAAATTGAAAAGAGTTTATGATTGAAGCTTAAAGATTATGGCATAATTCAGAAACAGCTATAGGGAGTAAGAGTAATTATAAGAAAAACTTTTCAATATTCTTTGAAAGGATCACATCTATTATTTGTATAAAAATAGAACTTTTTCATTATGAAAAATAAAAATAAATCTAAATACTGAAGAGAGCCAGCATTCACATATTAAGAAATGAGGATGGTGTGTGTGTGGGGGTGTGTGTGTGTGTATAGAGTACTGTCTATAGTGTAAATATAGATAAGGGAGTTGTTGAATGTGTTTTCTAAACATTTCTCTGGCATCTCTGAGAGTTCAATTATGTCAATACATTTCCATAAATTTCAGTTAGCCTCTGTCATAATTACTTTCTACACACCTTATAAATTACGTTGACATTTACCTGTCTTTTGTAAAGATCATCACCCTTTAAAAAATAATTAGGAAATTTCTTTAGAAACCATTTTTTTAAACATGAGGAATGACTCCTCTCCAAGTAGTAAGATTGATAGATAGACAGACATGGAGATATTTAGATAAATAATACATAAATTTACAAATCAAGTATAATTTGTGAAGGAGATACACATAATTGGACCTTGGTATATTTAGGATGTTTTATTGAGGAGACAAGGGACATTATTTAAGCAGGAATATGAATTCCTAAGTTCACCATTATTCTAATTTTAGCTCTTTTAGTGCCAGTATTAGATCTGCAAAGGAGTTATGACCTGGGGTAATCAAACACTGTCTTCCCTCAGTGCCTCACAGTCCTATTCTGTTCTGAAGAACCTCAGGTTATTTTTTGTTTGGTTGGTTTTTTTTTTTTTTTGGTGAATTTTTTAAAAAGTTTTATTAACATATAATGTATTATTTGTTACAGGGGTATAGGTCTGTGATTCATCAGTCTGAAATAATTCACAGCGCTCACTATAGCATATACCCTCCCCATTATCCATCTCCCAGCCACCCCATCCCTCCCATCCCCCTCCACTCTAGCCACCCTCAGTTTGTTTTCTGAGATTAAGAGTCTCTTATGGTTTATTTCCCTCTCTGGCTTTGTCTTGTTTCATTTTTTCCTGTCTTCCCCTATGATACTCTGCCTTGTTTCTCAAATTCCACATATCAGTAAGATCATATGATAGTTGTCTTTCTCTGAATGACTTATTTCACTTAGCATAATACCCTCTGGTTCTATCCACGTCATTGCAAATGGCAAGATTTCATTTTTGATGGCTGCATAATATTCCATTATATATATATATATATATATATATATATATACACATACATATATATACCACATCTTCTTTATCCATTCCTCTGTTGCTGTACATCTAGGCTCTTTCCATAGTTTGGCTATTGTGGACATTGCTACTATAAACATCGGGGTGCATGTACCCCTTCGGATCCCTACATTTGTATCTTTAGGGTAAATACCCAGTAGTGCAACTGCTGGGTCATAGGGTAGCTCTATTTTCAAGTTTTTGAGGAACCTCCATCCTGTGTTATGGAGTGGCTGCACCAGCTTGCATTCCCACCAACGGTGTAGGAGGGTTCCCCTTTCTCCGCATCCTCACCAACATCTGTCATTTCCTGAGTGGTTAATTTTAGCCATTCTGACTGGTGTGAGGTGGTATCTCATTGAGGTTTTGATTTGAATTTCCCTGATGTCGAGCGATGTTGAGCACTTTTTCATGTTTCTGTTGGCCATTTGGATGTCTTCTATGGAGAAATGTCTGTTCATGTCTTCTGCCCATTTCTTGATTTGAACATTTGTTCTCTGGGTGGAGTTTGATAAGTTCTTTATAGATTTTGGATACTAGCCCTTTATCTGATATGTCATTTGCAAATATCTTCTCCCATTCTGTCAGTTGTCTTTTGGTTTTGTTGATTGTTTCTTTTGCTGTGCAGGAGCTTTTCATCTTGATGAAGTCCCAGTAGTTCATTTTTGCCCTTGCTTCCCTTGCCTTTGGCGATGTTTCTAGGAAGAAATTGCTGCGGCTGTGTTCTCCTCTAGGATTTTGATGGATTCTGGTCCCACGTTTAGGTCTTTCATCCATTTTGAGCCTATTTTTGTGTGTGGTGTAAAGAAATGGTCCAGTTTCATTCTTCTGCATGTGGCTGTCCAATTTTCCCAACACCATTTGTTGAAGGGACTCTCTTTTTTCCATTGGACATTACTACTTTATTGAAGATTAGTTGACAATAGACTTGAGGGTCCATTTCTGGGCTCTCGATTCTGTTCCATTGATCTATGTGTCTGTTTTTGTGCCAGTACCATACTGTCTTGATGATGACAGCTTTGTAATAGAGCTGGAAGTCCGGAATTGTGATGCCACCAGCTTTGCTTTTCTTTCCAACATTCCTCTGGCTATTCATGGTCTCTTCTGGTTCCATACAAATTTTAGGATTATTTGTTCCATTTCTTTGAAAAATGTTGATGGTATTTTGATAGTGATTGCATTAAATGTGTAGATTGCCCTAGGTAGCTTTGACATCTTCACAATATTTGTTCTTCCAATCCGTGAGCATGGAACGTTTTTCCATTTTTTTTTTGTATCTTCCTCAATTTCTTTCATGTGTATTTTATAGTTTTCTGAGTACAGATTGTTTGCCTCTTTGTTTAGATTTACTCCTAGGTATCTTATGGTTTTGAGTGCAATTGTAAATGGGATTGACTCCTTAATTTCTCTTTCTTCTGTCTTGTTGTTGGTATATAGGAATGCCACTGATATCTGTGCAATGATTTTACATCCTGCCACTTTACTGTATTCTTGTATGAGTTCTAGCAGTTTTGGGATGGAGTCTTTTGTGTATTCCACATAAAGGTTTTGCTAAATACTTGTTATGGTGGGACTAGCCATAGACACATGAAGAACGAATCAGAATCATACAGAGTTTCCAAATGAGCCACATAGTAATAATTTCATCAGACCTGTGATCTGGAAGAATATTGAAGGAAAAGATACATACCAACATTTTGATTAAATACCAGGTATATGTTAGATGGATACCTATTTCTAAGTAAAAATCCATACAATCCATACAGATATCCTAGTGAGAGACATACAGAGCACAGACACAAAAATACAAAGAAGAGAAATAACGTGAAGATGAAGACAGAGACAGAGAACATTATAAGCCAAGCAACCTGAAAGCATACCTGGAGCCACTAAAAGCTCGAAGAACCAAGGAATGGATTCTCGCTTAGAGTCTCCTAAGGGATCACAGCCCTGATGATAATTTTTTTCTTTACTCCTTTCCTTCTGTGGACTTCTGGGATTGTCTCCACCTCTTTCTTGATTTCTCAGTTAGCCATACCCATACAAGCCCAAGAATTCTCTAGGTTGTTGTTTCAAAATAATTAGGAAGCAATTTTCTGGCTGAGTTTTGCAGCAAAACCACTGCTGCTGCTTTCCTTTGTATGTGTGTCTGTTCGGTGTCTGGGTGGTGGTGGCTCTAGGTAAAGGATGTTGGGTTGGATAGTGTGTGGAGGAAACAGTAGAAGTTGACTGATTCAGATGGTATTACTATTACCCAAGATATTACCCAGGGACCTTTATACAGGAAAAAGTGCTGGGTTCTTGGGGAATTGAGCACATTTCCCCCCATCAGGATCTAATATATTTAGTGGTCTAATATAGCAGAATGATTATAATCAGAATTCTTGATTTTGAGTCCCTGCTTTGCAGTTCACTCCCCGTATATCCTTTGTAAATGTTTGAATGTTCTTGAGATTTAGCTGCCCTGTTAAAAGAAAACAAAACAAAACAAAATGGTAAAGAGTATTTATTTCCTAGCTTCTTTTTTTTAGAAATTTTTGATAAATATGTAGTTTTTTTAATGTAGTATATGTCAGTTTACTAAACTAAATTATAGCAGAGTATATGCCAATTATTCTAATGTATTCCAATAGAGATAAAGTAATTATTTACTTATCATTATAACATGTTATCCTTATTTACTTAAAGTTCAGGGGTGCCTGGGTGGCTCAGTAAGTTAAGCATCTGACTCTTGGTTTCAGCTCTAGTCATTATCTCAGGGTCATGAGATCAAAGCCCTTGCCTGCTGCCCCCCTCCCCCGCCCCCACCACCATCAGGCTCCACTCTGGGTGAGAAGCCTGCTTGGGATTTTCTCTCTCCCCATCCCTCTGCCCGTTCCCCCTAAAATGAATGAATGAATAAAAAAAAGAAAAGAAAAAATAAAATAAAATAAAAAAGTTCATCTATATTTGGTAGCCTGTTAATTGCAACTAACCGTACATAGTAGCCTACTGTTTGGCTACACTCAGTCAAATCCATGGCCAACTTAATCGGTTTGTGGAGTTTCTAATGGAAATATCAAGTGGCATATTATAAAGGATTATGACATTTTCCTCTCCTGTTGACTTCAGGAACTTGGTAGATGCTACCAAATATTGTAGTGAGCCATGATGGTCTCAAAGGAAGGAGTTTTTCCAAAATCTTACAAATCTTCCTTATTTTATACTATACCAGGTTTTCAGAATATTAATTTTAATGACCTTTGAAAGAAATTCCATTTGGTATTTCAGCAAGTCCTGGTTTGAATGCTAGTTCTACCAGTAGTTACTCATTCCTACTTCATGGGGTTATTGTGAGATTTAGATAATTAATTAGATGTGAAATATGATGTATGTTTGTTGCCTAAGAAATGATAATTTTTATTTTTATTTTTTATTATGTTATGTTAATCACCATACATTACATCATTAGTTTTTGATGTAGCGTTCCATGATTCATTACTTCCATATAACACCCAGTCCTCCATTCAATACATGACCTCTTTATACCCATCACCAGGTGAACCCATCCCTCCACCCCTCCCCTCTAGAACTCTTACTTTGTTTCTCAGAGTCTGTAGTCTGTCATAGTACGTCTCCCCCTCCGATCCCCCCCCCCTAGTTTTTCCCTTCCCTCTTTTTTTTTTTCTTTTTTTTTTTTTTAACATATAATGTATTATTTGTTTCAGAGGTACAGGTCTCTGATTCAACAGTCTTACACAATTCACAGCGCCCACCATAGAACATACCCTCCCCAATGTCTATCACCCAGCCACCTCATCCCTTCCACCCTCCACCACTCCAGCAACCCTCAGTTTGTTTCCTGTGATTAACAATTCCTCATATCAGTGAGATCATATGACACATGTCTTTCTCTGATTGACTTATTTTGCTCAGCATAATACCCTCCAGTTCCATCCACATCATTGCAAATGGCAAGATTTCATTCCTTTCGATGGCTGCATAATATTTCATTGTATATATATACCACTTCTTTAATCATTCATCTGTCAATAGACATCTTGGATCTAACCATAGTTTGGCTATTGTGGACATTGCTGCGATAAACATCGGGATGCACATACCCCTTTGTATCCCCACATTTCTATCTTTGGGGTAAATACCCAGTAGTGCAACTGCTGGGTCATAGGGTAGCTCTATTTTCAGCTTTTTGGGGAACCTCCATCCTGTTTTTCAGAGTGGCTGCACCAGCTTGCATTCCCACCAAGAGCGCAGGAGTGTTCCCGCCAACAGCTGTCATTTCCTGACTTGTTAATTTTAGCCATTCTGACTGGTGTGAGGTAGTATCTCTTTGAGGTTTTGATTTGGATTTGATGCCGAGTGATGTTGAGCACTTTGTTATGTGTCTGTTGGCCATTTGAATGTCTTCTTTTGAAAAATCTCTGTTCATGTCTTTTGCCCATTTCTTGATTGGATCATTTGTTCTTTGGGTGTTGAGTTTAAGAAGTTCATTATAGATTTTGGAGACTAGCCCTTTATCTGATATGTCATTTGCAAATATCTTCTCCCATTCTGTTGGTTGTTTTTTGGTTTTGTTGACTGTTCCTTTGGCTGTGCAAAAGCTTTTTATCTTCATGAAGACCCAAAAGTTCATTTTTGTCCTTGCTTCCCATGTCTTTAGAGATGTTTCTAGGAAGAAGTTGATGCAGCTGAGGTCGAAGAGGTTGCTGCCTGTGTTCTCCTTTAGGATTCTGATGGACTCCTCTCTCACATTTAGGTTTTTCAACCATTTTGAGTCTATTTTTGTTGTGGTGTAAGGAAATGGTCCAGTTTCATTCTTCTGCGTGTGGCTGTCCAATTTTCCCAACACTATTTGTTAAATAGACTGTCTTTTTTCCTTCGGACATTCTTTCCTGCTTTGTTGAAGAGTAGTTGACCATAGAGTTGAGGGTCCATTTCTGGACTCTCTATTGTGTTCCATTGATCTATGTGTCTTTTGGTGCCAGTACCATACTGCCTTGATGAGTACAGCTTTGTAATAGAGCTTGAAGTCCGAAATTGTGATGCCACCAGCTTTGCTTTTCTTTTCCAACATTCTTCTGGCTATTCATGGTCTTTTCTGGTTCCATACAAATTTTAGGATTATTTGTTCCATTTCTTTGAAAAAAGTGGATGGTATTTTGATAGGGATTGCATTGAATGTGTAGATTGCTCTAGGTAGCATTGATATCTTCACAATATTTGTTCTTCTAATCCATGAGCATGGAACATTTTTCCATTTCTTTGTGTCTTCCTCATTTTCTTTCATGAGTATTTTATACTTTTCTGAGTACAGATCCTTTGCCTCTTTGGTTAGATTTATTCCTAGGTATCTTATGATTTTGGGTGCAATTGTAAATGGGATTGGCTCCTTAATTTCTCTTTCTTCTGTATTGTTGTTGGTGTATAGGAATGCCACTGATTACTGCGCATTGATTTTATATCCTGCCACTTTACTGAATTCCTGTATGAGTTCTAGCAGTTTTAGGGTGGAGTCTTTTGGGTTTTGCACATAAAGTATCGTATCATTGGCAAAGAGTGAGAGTTTGAGTTCTTCTTTGCTGATTCAGATTACTTTTCTTTTTCTTGTCTGATTTCTGTGGCTAGGACTTCTAATACTATGCTGAATAGCAGTGATGATAGTGGACATCCCTGTTGTGTTCCTGAACTTAGGGGTAAAGCTCTCAGTTTTTCCCCATAAAGAATGATATTTTCTGTGGGTTTTTCATAGATGGCTTTTATGGTATTGAGGCATGTACCCTCTCTCCCTGTACTCTGAAGAGTTTTTATCAAGAAAGGATGCTGTATGTTGTCAAATGCTCTTTCTGCATCTATTGAGAGGATCATATGATTCTTGTTCTTTCTTTGATTAATGTATCACATTGATTGATTTGCGGATGTTGAACCAACCTTGCAGCCCAGGGATAAATCCCACTTGGTCGTGGTGAATAATCCTTTCAATGGACTGTTGGATCCTCTTGGCTAGTATTTTGGTGAGAATTTTTGCATCCATGTTCATCAAGGATATTGGTCTGTAATTCTCCTTTTTGATGGGGTCTTTGGTTTGGGGATCAAGGTAATGTTGGCTTAATAAAACGAATTTGGAAGTTTTCCTTCCATTTCTATGTTTTGGAACAGTTTCAGAATAGGTATGAATTCTTCTTTAAAGTTTGGTAGAATTCCCTGTGGAAGCCATCCGGCCCTGGGCTCTAGTTTGTTGGGAGATTTTTGATGACTGCTTCAATTTCCTTAGTGGTTATAGGTCTGTTCAGGTTTTCTATTTCTTCTGGTTCAGTTTTGGTAGTTGATACATCTCTAGGAATGCACCCCTTTCTTCCAAATTATCTAGTTTGCTGGCATATAGTTACTCATAATATGTTTTTATAATTGTTTGTATTTCTTTGGTGTTGATTGTGATCTCTCCTCTTTCATTCATGATTTTGTTGATTTGGATCCTTTCTCTTTACTTTTTGATAAGTCTGGCCAGCAGTTTATCAATCTTGTTAATTCTTTCAAAGAACCAGCTCTTAGTTTCATTGATCTGTTCAACAGTTCTTTTTTTTTTCTATTTCATTGATTTCTGCTCCGATCTTTATTATTTCTCTTCTCCTGCTGGGCTTAGGCTTTATTTGCTGTTCTTTCTCCAGCTCCTTTAGGTGTACGGTTAGATTGTGTATTTGAGGCCTTTCTTGTTTCTTGAGAAAGGCTTGTATTGCTATATACGTACCTCTTACGGCCACCTTTGCTGCATCCCAATGATTTTGAACAGTTGTGTTTTCATTTTCATTTGTTTCCATGTATTTTTTAAATTCTTAATTTCCTGGTTGACCCATTCATTCTTTAGTAGGTTGCTCTTTAGCCTCCATGTTCTTTCCCACTTTCCTCTTCTGATTGAGTTCCAGTTTCAAAGCTCTGTGGTCTGAAAATATGCAGGGAATGATCCCAAAATTTTGGAATCTGTTGAGACCTGATTTGTGACCTAGGATGTGATCTCTTCTGGAGAATGTTCCATGGACACTAGAGAAGAATGTGTATTCTGTTGCTTTGGGATGGAATATTCTGAATATATCTGTGAAGTCCATTTGGTCCAGTGTGTCATTTAAAATCTTTGTTTCCTTGTTGATGTTTTGCTTAGATGATCTGTCCATTCAGTGAGGGGGGTTGCTAAAGTCCCCCAGTATTATTGTATTTTTGCCGATGTGTTTCTTTGCTTCTGTTATTAATTGGCTTATATAATTGGCTGCTCCCATGTTAGGGGCATAGATACTTACAATTGTTAGATCTTCTTGTTGGATAGACCCTTTAAGTAGGATATAGTGTCCTTCCTCATCTCTTATTATAGTCTTGGTTTAACATCTAATTTGTCTGATATAAGGATTGCCACCCTAGCTTTCTTTTGTTCTCCATTAGCATAGTAAATGGTTTTCCACCCCCTCACAGTCAATCTGGGGGTGTCTTTGGGTCTCTTGCAGACAGCATATCAATGGGTCTTGTTTTTTAATCCAGTCTGATAGCCTGTGTCTTTTGATTGGGCTATTTAGCCCATTTACATTTAGAGTAACTATTGAAAGATATGAATTTAGTTCCATTATATTGCCTTTAAGGTGACTGTTACTGTATATTGTCTGTGTTCCTATCTATTCTATGTTACTTTAGGCTCTCTGTTTGCTTAGCGGACCCTTTTCAATATTTTTTGTAGGGCTGGCTTAGTGTTTGTAAATTCCTATCGTATTTGTTTGTCCTGGAAACTTTTTATCTCTCCTTCTATTTTCAATGACAGCCTAGCTGGATAGAGTATTCTTGGCTGCATATTTTTCTCATTTAGTGCTCTGAATATATCATGCCAGTCTTATCTGGCCTGCTGGATAGGTCTGTTGCCAAACTAGTGTTTCTACCATTGTAGGTTACAGATCTCTTGTCCCGAGCTGCTTTCTGGATTTTCTCTTTGTCTCTGAGACTCATAAGTTTTACTATTAGATATTGGGGTATTGACCTATTTTTATTGATTTTGAGGGGGGTTCTCTGTGCCTCCTGGATTTTGATGTCTCTTTCCTTCCCCAAATTATGGATGTTCTCTGCTATAATTTGCTCCAGTATACCTTCTGCTCCTCTCTCTCTTCTTCTGGGATCTCAAATATTGTAATATTGTTTCGTCTTATGGTATCACTTATCTCTCGAATTCTGTCCTCATGATCCAGTGGTTCTTTATCTCTCTTTTTCTCAGCTTCTTTATTCTACATCATTTTTTCTTCTATATCACTAATTGTCTCTTTTGCCTCATTTATCCTAGCAGTTAGAGCCTCCATTTTTTATTGCACGTCATTAATAGCCTTTTTGATTTTGACTTGGTCAGATTTTAGTTCTTTTATTTCTCCAGAAAGGGTTTTTCTAATATCCTCCATGCTTTTTTCAAGCCCAGCTAGTATCTTCAAAATCATCATTCTGAACTCTAGGTTGAACATCTTACTAATGTCCATTTTGATTAGGTCCCTGGCAGTTGGTACTGCCTCTTGTTCTTTTTTTTTTTTTTTTTGAAGCTATTTTTCCATCTTGTCATTTTGTCCAGAGGAGAATAGATGAATGAGAGAACAAAATACTCACAGGGTAACAATGACCCCAGAAATATATACACTAAACAAATCAGAATAGCCCTGAAACCAAGGAAAAACGGAAAGAAAGAAAAAAGAAAAAAAAAACAGAATATGATCAAATATGATCAGGCTGGTGCATAGATCAGTGCCACACACTAGATTTGGGGCCAATTTTGGTCTGTTAGAAGAACGTCCCAAAATTTTAAAGAATCAAAAGCTTATATATGTACAAAAGTAAGGGTAAATATGATGAAGGGATGTATTAAGACTCTAAAGATGAAAAGTATAAAAGATTTTGTAAAAGGAATTGATAAGTTGGTTGAAAACAGAAAGAAAAGGATTTAAAAAAAAAGGCAGAGAATATGATCAGGGAGGAGACTAGAACAAAGCCATACCCTAGAGATTTAGGGTATATTTTGATCTGTTAATAGAAACTGTATCCCAAAATTTTAAAGAGAGAACAATTTATATATATATGCATATATACCAAAAATAAAGTTAACTACTATGAAGGGATAAAATATGACTCTGAAAATGAAAAATAAAGATTTTTTAAAAAAGGGAATGATAAGATGGTGGTTGAAAAATGGAAAAAGAAAAATTAAAAAAAGATAAAAATAACTTTGAAAGACTAAAGAATCATGGGAAAAAAGCCATGAATTCTATGTGCTGTATTCCCCTAGTGCTGGCATTCTGCCGTTCTCATTGATTGGCAGAGTTGGTCTTGACTGGCTGTTCTTGCTGATCTGGGGGAGGAGCCTGTAGCCATGGTTCTCAAAGGTCTTTGCCAGAGGCGGAATTGACCACCTTTGCCAGGAACCAGGTTAACTAATCTGCTTGGGTTTGCTTTCAGGAGCTTTTGTTTCCTGAAAGCTTTTCATACAGCTTTGGAGGACGAGAGTGAAAATGGCGGCATCCTAATCTTCACACGGAGGAGCTGAGAACTTGGGGTCCTACTCCTTAGTGAGCCCCCAGAGAAAAGTAGTCAATCACTCCCATCTCCCCGGTCTCTGGCCACACTCCGTGCTCACCTGGCCTGTGACCGAGTGTACCTCTCTCTGGCACCCGACCCTGTGTGGAGTCTCCAAACCCAGCAGGTTCCTGCAGTGTGCCCCCGCGCCACTCCTCCTGAGGGAGGAAGGGGAGTCTCCCCTGTTCTGCTGCTTGTTGGGTCCCTGCTGGAGGAGCAGTGGCCAGACTGTGCTGTTGATCACAGTTTATGGCAACCCTGAGCTGAAGCCTGCTCCTTGGCTCTGTCTCTGCAGCCGGCTTCCCCACTCCGCAATACCTGGGAGCTCTGCTGTACTCAGGCACTCCAGGTTTTTCTGTGATCCCGAGGGTCCTGAGACCACACTGTTCCAGTGACTGTTCCCCCCTCCTCTTAGCCACTTGAGCGATGTCCCTCAGTGGAGCAGACTTCTAAAATTTCTGATTTTGTGCTTTGCTGCTTTATCATTTGCCAGTAGCGGCCAACAGAGGCCCCCTCCTCCACCATCTGTCTTCCCGAATATTTCCTCGGATTCACTTCTCCCCATGTCCTACCTTCCAGAAAGAGGTCCCTTTTGTGTTCCGAGTTGCTGCTATTCTTTTCTTGGATCTCCTGTTGAGTTCATAGGTGTTCAGAATGGTTTGAACCCTATCTAGCTGAATTCCTGGGACCAGATGAAATTTAGGTCTCCTAACCTCAGCCAACTTGCTCCTCCCCCGTGATAGCTATTTTTTTTAAATTTTTTAATGTTATGTTAATCACCATACATTACATCATTAGTTTTTGATGTAATGTTCCATGATTCATGGTTTGTGCATAACAACCAGTGTCCCATGCAGAACGTGCCCTCTTTAATACCCATCACCACGCTAACCCATCACCCCACCCCCCTCCCCTCTAGAACCCTCAGTTTGTTTTTCAGAGTCCATCGTCTCTCATGGTTTGTCTCCCCCTCCGACTTACTCCCCTTCATTCTTCCCCTCCTGCTATCTTCTTCTTCTTCTTTTTTCTTAACATAGATTGCATTATTTGTTTCAGAAGTACAGATCTGTGATTCAACAGTCTTGCACAATTCACAGCACTCACCATAGCACATACCTTCCCCAATTTCTATCACCCAGCCACCCCATCCATCCCACCCCCCACCACTCCAGCAACACTCAGTTTGTTTCCTGAGATTAAGAATTCCTCATATCAGTGAGGTCATATGATACATGTCTTTCTCTGATTGACTTATTTCACTCAGCATAACACCCTCCAGTTCCATCTACGTCGTTGAAAATGGCAAGATCTCATTCCCTTTTATGGCTGCGTAATATTCCATTGGGTATCTATACCACATCTTCTTTATCCATTCAGCTGTCGATGGACATCTTGGCTCTTTCCACAATTTGGCTATTGTAGACATTTCTGCTATAAACATTGGGGTACACGTACCCCTTCGGAACCCTACATGTGTAACTTTGTGGTAAATATCTAGTAGTGCAATTGCTGGATCATATGGTAGCTCTATTTTCAACTGTTTGAGGAACCTCCATACTGTTTTCCAGAGTGGTTGAACCAGCTTGCATTCCCACCAGCAGTGTAGGAGGGTTCCCCTTTCTCCGCATCCCCGCCAACATCTGTCCTTTCCTGACTTGTTAATTTTAGCCATTTGACTGGTGTGAGGTGGTATCTCATGGAGGTTTTGATTTGGATTTCCCTGATGCCGAGCGATGTTGTGCACTTTTTCATGTGTCTGTTGGCCATTTGGATGTCTTTTTGGAGAAATGTCTGTTCGTGTCTTCTGCCCATTTCTTGATTGGATTACTTGTTCTTTGGGTGTTGAGTTTGATAAGTTCTTTATAGATTTTGGATACTAGCCCTTTATCTGATATGTCATTTGCAAATATTTTCTCCCATTCTGTCGGTTGTCTTTTGGTTTTGTGGACTGTTTCATTTGCTGTGCAAAAGCTTTTTATCTTGATGAGGTCTGAATACTTCATTTTTGCCCTTGCTTCCCTTGCCTTTGGGGTTGTTTCAAGGAAGAAGTTGCTGCGTCTGAGGTCAAACACAGCAACACAGGTTGCTGCCTGTGTTCTCCTTTAGGATTTTGATGGACTCCTGTCTCACGTTTAGGTCTTTCAACCATTTGGAGTCTATTTTTGTGTGTGGTGTAAGGAAATGGTCCAGTTTCATTCTTCTACATATGGCTGTCCAGTTTTCACAACACCATTTGTTGAAGAGACTATCTTTTTTCCATTGGACATTCTTTCCTGCTTTGTCAAAGATTAGTTGACCATAGATTTGAGGGTCCATTTCTGGGCTCTCGATTCTGTTCCATTGATCTATGTGTCTATTTTTGTGTCAGTACCATACTGTCTTGTTGATTACAGCTTTGTAATAGGGCTGGAAGTACGGAATTGTGATGCCGCCAGCTTTGTTTTCTTTTTCAATATTTCTCTGGCCATTCGGGGTCTCATCTGGTTCCATACAAATTTTAGGATTATTTGTTCCATTTCTTTGAAAAAAGTGGATGGTATTTTGATGGGGATTGCATTGAACGTGTAGATTGCTCTAGGTAGAATTGACATCTTCACAATGTTTGTTCTTCCAATCCGTGAGCATGGAACGTTTTTCCATTTCTTTGTGTCTTCTTCAATTTCTTTCATTAGTATTTTATAGTTTTCTGAGTACAGATCCTTTGCCTCTTTGGTTAAATTTATTCCTAGGTATCTTATGGTTTTGGGTGCCATTGTAAATGGGATCGACTCCTTGATTTGTCTCCCTTCTGTCTTGTTGTTGGTGTATAGGAATGCCACTGATTTCTGTGCATTGATTTTATATCCTGCTACTTTACTGAATTCCTGTATGAGTGCTAGCAGTTTTGGGGTGGAGTCTTTTGGGTTTTCCACATAGAGTATCATATCATCTGCAAAGAGTGAGAGTTTGACTTCCTCTTGGCTGATTTGGATGCCTTTGATTTCTTTTTGTTGTGTGATTGCGGTGGCTAGGACTTCTAATACTATGTTGAATAGCAGTGGTGAGAGTGGACATCTCTGCCACGTTCCTGACCTTAGCAGAAAAGCTCTCAGCTTTTCCTCATTGAGAATGATATTCGCTTTAGGCTTTTCATAGATGGCTTTTATGATATTAAGGTATGTACCCTCTATCCCTATACTCTAAAGAGTTTTGATCAAGAAAGGATGCTGTACTTTGTCAAATGCTTTTTCTGCATCTATTGAGAGGATCATATGATTCTTGTTCTCTCTTTTCTTATTGTATTGTATCATGTTGATTGATTTGCGGATGTTGAACCAACCTTGCAGTCCAGGGATAAATCCCACTTGGTCATGGTGAATAATCCTTTTAATGGACTGTTGGATCCTATTGGCTAGTATTTTGGTGAGAATTTTTGCATCCATGTTCATCAAGGATATTGGTCTGTAATTCTTCTTTTTGATGGGGTCTTTGTCTGGTTCTGGGATCAAGGTGATGGTGGCCTCATAAAATGAGTTTGGAGGTTTCCCTTTCATTTCTATTTCTTGGAACAGTTTCAGGAAAATAGGTTTTAATTCTTCTTTAAATGTTTGTAGAATTCCCCTGGGAAGCCATCTGCCCCTGGGCTTTTATTTGTTGGGAGATTTTTGATGACTGCTTCAATTTCCTTAGTGGTTATAGGTCTGTTCAGGTTTTCTATTTCTTCCTGGTTCAATTTTGGTAGTTGATACATCTCTAGGAATGCACCCATTTCTTCCAGGTTATCTAATTTGCTGGCATAGAGTTGCTCATAATATGTTCTTATAAATGTTTTTACTTCTTTGGTGTTGGTTGTGATCTCTCCTCTTTCATTCATGATTTTGTTGAATTGGGTCCTTTCTCTTTTCTTTTCGATAAGTCTGGCCAGGGGTTTGTCAATCTTGTTAATTCTTTCAAAGAACCAGCCCCTAGTTTCATTGATCAAATCATTGATTCGTTTCCATGCATTTTTTAATTCTTCTTTAATTTCCTGGTTGTCCCATTCATTCTTTAGTAGGATGCTCTTTAGCCTCCATGTATTTAAGTTCTTTCCGACTTTCCTCTTGTGATTGAGTTCTAGTTTCAAAGCATTGTGGTCTGAAAATATGCAGGGAATAATCCCAATCTTTTGGTACCGGTTGAGACCTGATTTGTGACCTAGGATGTGATCAATTCTGGAGAATGTTCCATGGGCACTAGAGAAGAATGTGTATTCCGTTGCTTTGGGATGGAATGTTCTGAATATGTCTGTGAAGTCCATTTGGTCCAGTGTGTCATTTAAAGTCTTTATTTCCTTGTTGATCTTTTGCTTAGATGATCTGTCCATTTCAGTGAGGGGGGTGTTAAAGTCCCCCACTATTATTGTATTGTTGTCAATGTGTTTCTTTGCTTTTGTTATTAATTGCCTTATATAATTGGCTGCTCCCATGTTCGGGGCATAGATATTTACAATTGTTAGATCTTCTGTTGGATAGATGCTTTAAGTAGGATATAGTGTCCTTCCTCATCTCTTATGACAGTCTTTGTTTTAAAATCTAGTAGTTTCTGATATAAGGATCGCCACCCCAGCTTTCTTGTGGTGTCCATTAGCATGGTAAATTGTTTTCCACCCCCACACTTTCAATCTGGGGATGTCTTTGGGTCTAAAATGAGTCTCTTGCAGACAGCATATGGATGGGTCTTGTTTTTTAATCCAATCTGATAGCCTGTGTCTTTTGATCAGGGCATTTAACCCATTTACATTCAGGGTAACTATTGAAAGGTATGAATTTAGTGCCATTGTATTGGCTGTAAGGTGACTGTTACTGTATATTGTCTGTGTTCCTTTCTGATCTATGCTGCTTTTAGGCTCTCTCTTTGCTTAGAGGCCCCCTTTCATTATTTCTTGTAGGGCTGGTTTCGTGTTTGCAAATTCCTTTAGTTTTTGTTTGTCCTGGAAGCTTTTTATCTCCCCTTCAATTTTCAATGAGAGCCTAGCTGGATATAGTCTTCTTGGCTGCATATTTTTCTCGTTTAGTGCTCTGACGATATCATGCCAGTCCTTTCTGTCCTGCCAGGTCTCAATGGATAGGTCTGTTGCCAATCTAATGTTTCTATCATTGTAAGTTACATATCTCTTCTCCCCAGCTGCTTTCACGATTTTCTCTTTGTTTCTGAGACTCTTAAGTTTTACTATTAGATGTGGGGTGTTGACCTGTTTTTATTGATTTGAGAGGGCTTCTCTGTGCCTCCTGGATTTTGATGCCTGTTTCCTTCCCCACATTAGGGAAGTTCTCTGCTATTATTTGCTCCAATATACCTTCTGCCCCCCTCTCTCTTTCTTCTTCTTCTGGGATCCCAATTATTCTAATGTTGTTTCTTCTTATCGTATCGCTTATCTCTCAAATTCTGCCCTCGTGATCCTATAGTTGTTTCTCTCTCTTTTTCTCAGCGTCTTTATTTTCCATCATTTGGTTTTCTATATCGCTGATTCTCTCTTTTGCCTCATTTATCATAGCAGTTTGTGCCCCCATTTTTGATTGCACTTCATTTATAGCCTTTTTGATTTCGACTTGGTTAGATTTTAGTTCTTTTATTTCTCCAGAAAGGGTTTCTCTAATAACTTCCACACTTTTTTTTAAGCCCAGCTAGTATCTTTAAAGTCATGATTCTGAACTCTAGGTCTGACATCGTACTAATGTCCGTATTGAGTAGGTCCCTGACAGATGGTACTACCTCTTGTTTTTTGCTGAGGTGATTTTTTTTTGTCTTGTCATTTTGTCCAGAGGAGAACAGATGAATGAGAGACCAAAATGCTAACAGATTAACAACATCCCCAGCAAATATACTCTATACAAATCAGAAAAGACCTGAAACCAGGGGAAAGAATGGGAAAGAAAGAAAAAAGAAAGAGAAAAAAAGAAAAAGATAAAAACAAACAAAAACAGAACAAAACAAACAAAAAGAAAAAACAGAATATGATCAAATATGATCCGGCTTGTGCATATATCAGTGCCACTCACTAGATTTTGGGCGTATTTTGGTCTGTTAGAAGAAAGTGCCTCATAAAATTTTAATGGGAGAAAGACTTATATATGTCCAAAATAGGGTTTATTCAATGAAGGGATAGAAGATGATTGTAAAGATAAAAATTATAAAAGATTTTATAAAAGGAATTGATAAAATAAGAAGTTGTTTGAAAAAAGAAAGAAGATTTAAAAAAAAAAAGGGAGAATGTGATCAGGCAAGAGACTAGAACAAAGCCGTACACTAGTGATTTAGGGTAAATTTTGATCTGTTAGAAGAAACTGTATCTCAAAATTTTAAAGAGAGAACAACTTATATATATATGCCAAAAATAAGGGTAACTACCATGAAGGGATAAAATATGACTCTAAAAATGAAAAATAAGAAATGGTTTTTAAAAAAGGGATTGATAAGATGTTGTTTGGAAAAGGGAAAAAGAAAAATTCAAAAAAAAGTTAAAAAAATTAACTTTGAAAAACTAATGAATCATGGTAAAGAAGCCATGAATTCTATGTGCAGTATTC
>NW_027397104.1:5157479-5157750 GCF_003265705.2 Callorhinus ursinus
GTCAATCACTCCCATCTCCCCGGTCTCTGGCCGCACTCCGTGCTCACCTGGCCTGTGACCTAGTGTTTCTATCTTTGGCACCCGACCCCGTGTGGAGTCTCCAAACCCAGCAGATCCCTGCGGTGCGCTCCTGCGCTGCTCCTCCTGGGGGAGTAAGGGAAGTCTCCCCGGCTCTGCTGCTTGTTGGGTCCCTGCTGGAGGAGCAGTGGCCTGACTGGGCTTCGGATCACAGTCTATGGTAACCCCGAGCTGAGAGCCCACACCTCGGCTC
>NW_027397104.1:5157850-5185916 GCF_003265705.2 Callorhinus ursinus
CTAAAAGTTCCGATTTTGTGCTCCGCGGCTCTATCACTTGCCAGAAGTGGCCGACGGAGGCCCCCTCCCCCACCGTCTATCCTCCCAAATATCGCCTCGGATTCACTTCTCCACACGTCCTACCTTCCAGTAAGTTCAGAGAGTTGTTGCTATTCTTCTCTTCAATCTCCTGTTGAGTTCGTAGGTGTTCAGAATGGTTTGATCCCTATTCAGCTGAATTCCTGAGACCAGACAAAATCCAGGTCTCCTACTCCTCCGCCATCTTGCTCCCTTTATCCATGATAGCTATTTTTAATCTGTGCTTATTTGTTTTACTTTTTTACCCCTTTACAAATTTTTTCAAGTAACAGGTTTTTTTCTGCCTTCCATTCTTTCACGACTTTGTTTAAATAAATTTTTATGGTTTAATGGATTTTTTGTTTTGTTTTAATGAATTTTAATCCTATTTTCTTATAGTATTTTAGGCTGAGGAACTGACACTTTAAAGAATGTTTTATATGACATGTATAACTTATTAACAATTAAAACATCGTATTGTAAAAAACACCAGAGATAAATAACTAGATAAATCAAAGGCAGGGATAGATGGACATGTAGATATATAAATAGCAGCTAGATTGAAAGGGAGATAGAAGACAGGCTGTAGTGTGCCTGGGTGGCTCAGTTGGTTAAGCGTCTGGCTTTGGCACAGGTCATGATCCCAGGGTCTTGAGATCCAGCTCATTGTCCTGCTCCCTGCTAAGCCAGGAACCTGCTTTGCCCTCTCCCTCTGCCCCTCCATCCCCATTAGTGCTCTCTCATACTCTCTCTCTCTCAAATTAATAAATAGAAAATCTTTTTTAGAGAAGGAGATAGGCTGCAGACAGATGATATGTAAAAAATAATGGAGTGATGTGTAGATAAGTGGCCCCAGATTGATATATAGATGATAGGTAGAAAGGGTAGGTGGTAGATAAAAGAAATAAAGAGACTAGCTGGAAGATAAATGAGAGAGGGAGTAATGGTTGAATATGGAGAAAGGTAGCTGGATAATAATATATATGTTATTTAAAATACATGAATTAAACCTATTCATTTTCTTGAAATTAAAAGAGGAAGTAGGGAAATAAAAGAAATTAAAGTTTTAAATAAGGTTTTTTAAACTACATGAAGAGAAATTATTTCCTGAATATTTTTTACTGATTGCACTATCATAAAAACATTGAGTACAAAATAACTTGTAATTTTACTTTTCTCTACTTTTAATTATTTTAAAATTGTGATATTAGTTCTTGCTGTGTTGAAAGTGGATGAAATTAATAATTCCCAAATCCACTCCACCTTCCTCCCACCAGTATATTTGATTATTCATTTTTGCATGACTAGAAATATAACATTTATATTCCTTTCTATAACCATAATTTACAAAGATGTTTTAGATTAATTTTACATTTAAATATTTTCTTTGATCTCTATGAATTATTTTTATATGCATGCTCATTTTTTGAGTCATGTATTAATATACTCTTTTCATTGTTTTGCCTTTTCTTTAGTATGCATCCAGGATTATACATGGCCTTACTTCTTGCATGTTTAAAAATGTCTTCTTGGTCCTTGACAGTAATATTTTCAGTTTACACTTTTTTTCTTTCAGAACTTTGTAGACAAGTTTCCATTGGTCTTTGGAATGAGATGTTCCTTAGGAGACATGTGAGGTAGCCTGATGTCTAACCTTTGGGAATTATTTAGTATTTGCTCTCAGATAAGTAAATAACTCACTCTGTTCCCTGGTATGCTTTGGTGTTTTATGTATGTGTGTGTGTGTGTGTGTGTGTGTGTGTGTGTGTGTGTGTGTGTGTGTGAGATATGTGTATATCTGTAGCGTCAGTTCTTTATTCATTTTTCAGTACTTTTCTTCCATTCTCATTGTCTCTGTTTTTTTTTCTATTTATCATCAGATGAATCAGCTTTGTCTCCTAACTTAGCTTCTTTATAATTATGTTAATTTGTCTTGTGAAACCATGTTTTGCAAAATTTTCCCCCATGTCCATACTTTTGTTTTTGGCCACAGCTGTTAGTTTCTGCTTTATTAAATGTTTCTTGAATGATGTCATTTTGGCCTTTGCTCATTTTCCTCAGTACTGATCATTGGTTTTATTTAATTCTGTTTTTTATGATGTTATAATTGATGTTTGTTTTATTTAATTCATTTGCTTTTAAGATATTCTACAGCATGGAGTATTATTTTATTCCTTGAATTATATATTCTTTTCTTAAAATTATATTTTCTTCAAGTCTCTTTTGAGACTGGTCATTGTATACTATTCCCATTCTACTTTAATTTGTTGTGTGTGACTCCTTGACTTCCTTTCCAAAATAAAATGGGGCATTTTATTTCTTCATTTTCACTTTTGTTTTGACTTTGGACATATTTTAATCCTTTTTGAAATAAAGAAGATGGCTGAATATTCAGTCTTCTTTTTGGTATCCTTATGATATTGAGTGTAGATTAGTGAGAGGTGGAGCAACATTTGCTAACCAAAGTAATAAGTGATATACTCATGAAGAGCATACCAACATCACTTTGAAGGTCATTATTGGTCAGTACTACCAGCAAGTGATTATTTTAAGAATCAAGGGCGCTGAGAGCAATGGGGATGATAGGATCCCAAAATAATAGAGGCCAGCTAGTGGTACTTAACAATCAAAGCATGGTGTTGATATTTTATAATGAACAGCAAGGTCAGAGTGGCATAGGCGCCAAAGTATTATGCCGATGCTTAATAGAAGAAAGTAGAGTATCCAAGATTGATAATGTTGCTCAACATATGTTATCAGGATAGATGATCAGGAGTCTGAGAGGCATTGCAATAAAAAAAAATCATAAACTCTTGTCCATTTTCCAACCCTGATCCAGTTTTTAGACCTGAAACCCACTGACTGAAGGAGAGACCAGATAATGATTTCCCTTTATTCTTTCATAAATGGACCTCTGTGCCATTACTATGATAACTGAACAATAGGGAAGGGAGAATACAACTCTAGTATTTTGGATTAAAATTTGGGGTTGATGTTAAAACTTTGTCACTGCTCCACCACTACTACTCTGCCTTTAGAGGTGGGACATATGAGTGCTAGGTAATAAAATGGGGTACTGTCCCAAGTCCATAAACAGTGGATCCATGGAGTCTTGGTATGCTATTGGGCCTTGGTAGAGAAACATTTTACTATAGAATATCAAGTGACCATGTGGCCAGAGCTGCTGTAAGAACTGTAGGTATCAGACTACTCTGCCTTAAGTTTAAATGGAGCATCAGGCTATTAAAAGATGAAAGTATTATTTCATAGATTAGTTACAAGCAAAGTTAGAAAGCAAACATAAACTGCAGGAGTAAGTAGGCTAGACAACTATTAATGACCCTTTCAACTCAAACCTGTGGCTATCTTGGGGCAGAGGATTTCTATTACTAAGAAATGATGAAGGAGAGAAGTCAAACTTGATTCATGAATGTATGGTATGCATATATTGTTATAAGCCAAAATGTACTCTAGCCTAGCTTAAAGATAACCTTAAAAGAGAAGGATGAAAATAAGCCCTCACTGAGTAGAACTTCTAATAGTTAAAATGGCCATTCATTTTGGAAGGGTGTGTATGTGTGTGTGTGTGTGTGTGTGTGTGTGTGTAAGTGTGTGAACCATGGGCAGTGGCAAATGGCTGGGCTAGTTCGTCAAGTCTGGAAGGGAAAAGGTTGAAAATTTGGGGTCAAGAATTTCTGTGAAATAGACATATGGCCTATTTTTTAAAATGATTGGAATGGTAGTTCAGTAAAAACAGTAATGATCATTATTTACATCACTTATATTTCAGATGTTCTTCTATTATAAATAGTATACTTTGTATGTATGACATTTGTACTTTTTTGAAAAGCCTGACACATTCAGGTTTAAGTATTTGTTTCCTTATTAGATTCCTATGCTCAAATCCTTAGTTTAATTTAAATATTTCTAGTAATTTATTAAAAAACAAAACAAAACCTTCTCATCTAGTTATGTAGTTGGCCATATATATTTTCTTAAAACTATTCACAGAATGACAATTTATTTTGGGATTTGCAAGTGTAGGATAAGCTGAAAGAGATGAATGAATGTAATTATAGCTCATTATCTAAAATAACATGAAATTATGGGAACTGGTTTGATAGTTTGTCTACATTTTTTAAACATAAAGAGAAATTTTGTAGAAGGATAATTTTTCATAAAGTTATTATTTCATCAAAATTATATAGTTGTTACAGACATGATTGTATTTGATTAACCTGGTGTGTGTGGAGTACAGTATACACACCCATGTATTCTGCTTCTTAAAAAATATCTACTAAAACAACATACATATATTTCAAGGGACTCCCCCAAATGATCATTAATATTTATTTAGAATCAAGCTTACTACATCAGGGAACTTTAAAACTTTTTATAGAACTAGATTTGGGGAGAACAGTATTGAGTGAATTTGACAGAATAGAATTATGTTAGCATACTAAAATTACCATGTACCAGAATTGATTACTGATATTTATAATCCTTGTTAATAGAATTCTGTATTTCTCTTTAGGAATACTATTATCTCATTTTTTTTGTTTCATCTAACTTGATTAACAGTAATTTGTTATCCTCTTTTCCTTCATATGACGAATAAACACCCTACACTGATTTATCTGATTTAGCAAGTGTTTGGGTCTCCAGTGGGTTTAAACTTTAAACTAAATTGTTGCTTGAAATTCCAAGTTAAGTTAACCTCATCTAAAACTATCTGTAATATTTGTTCCTTTAAATGATAATAAAAAAATAAATTTGTAAAGCTAGGCTGGCTAAAGATGTATAATGATAGAAGAATCTGGGGGCAAGAAGAATCATCACGTATTACATGGAAAAGGCTGAGGTGTCCCTGTGTGCTTATATTTGACAATTCATAAGGAAACCTTCAGAGGAGGTTAATTTCCTCCAATGTACAAGGCATATTCTTTTTTCTTTTTTTTTCTTTATTCTGTGACTAGTTTTCAAGTACTTTAAAACAATTGATGAGAAATCAGTTAGGGGGGCAATTAATAATAAGCAATAAGCAGTAACTGAATTTCTTATATCAGGACCTGTCAGAGTCCATTTTTAGTGGGATATAACAGTATGTTTGCCTATTCTGTGTAGTTGCATTGAAAAGGAATAACAAATGAAAAATGAGAAAGAAAAGGAAATTGATAAATTGGGCTGATAAAGCAATGGGAAATATAGACACATAGTCAGGAAGGCTATGTAAGCATATATTTAAATATATAATTTATTTTTTGGAATTTCATGGTAAGAAATGTTTAGATATATCAAATACTTCATTTCCATTTAGAAATAGTTACAATAAAAATTTATTATATAAATTAACATTTTATAACATGTTTTTTATGTTATATTGTATTATGTATATATGTTTTATTATATATAATGTTATACATAATAGATATTTTATACATATATAAAGTATATATTATCTAATATGTATAATATAGTACAATATAATATTCATTGTATATTATACACATAAAGTATATATAATACAATAATCATAGTATATATGATCATACATGTGTATGCCTTTACATTAATTTATATACAATTATATTACATGCATTTATATAACTATACTATTTCTATGCTTTCTATTATTTTCTTGACTTGTCTCTCGTATCACAGAATGCTTTCCTAATATATACAGTTTTACAGTAATTCTTAATAACTAGGAGAGCTAATCCTCCTAACTGGGCCTTCTTTTAAAAAAAAATGATCAGTATCTAATTTATGTACAATAAACCACATACATATAAAATGTACAATTCAGTGAGTTCTGACAATAGGTTCACCCATGAAAAAACAAAAATTCCAATCAAATTTCAGAACGCCAATCACCCAGAAGAGATACTCAGACATTTTTTTTAGTTTCTTTTTTTTTTAATTTCAAGTTTTAATTTAAATTCCAGTTAATTCTAATTAGTTAACATATAATGTAACATTAGTTTCAGGAGTAGAGTTCAGTGATTCATCACTTACATGCAACACCCAGTGGTCATCACAACAAGTGCCCTCAATACCCATCAGCATTTAACCCATCCCCCCGCCCACCTTCCTCCAGCAACTCTTAGTTTTTTTTCTATCCTTAAGATATTTTTATAGTCCATCCTTCCCTGCTCCCAGTTCCAGCAATACTGACCTTTTAGTCACTACAGTTTCCATTTTCTCGTGTTTTGAAAATAGATAATATATGAAATCGTGTAGGATTTTTTTTTCTGTGTGGCTACTTTCATTTAACCTAATGATTTTGAGATTTATCTATACCATGCATGGCGTGTTGGGTTGTTTCCAGTTTGGCCTATTGTCTAAAACCAAATAAAAAGGAAAAAAAAGTGAAGTAATGAGAGGAGAAAAGAGAAATATTTCCAGAGACACAAAAATTATGAGAATTACTTATATCCCCAAATTAAACCATATATTAAATGGAGTTCTTTAGACAAGAAAAATAATGGTTCCATATAGAACCATGGTAATGTGGAAAAAATGAGGAGCAATGAAAATTGAACAAGGCACCAAATATAAATAAATATTTCCTTATGAAACAATAATTGATATGCACTTTGGAAGTAAAATATATGTAGCATTCAAACATGTAAAATAATATAAAATAATGCCCAAACTTGGATGGATATAGATGGCTTAATATAGTGTTCTAAGTTCCACTGTTAGTAAAGCAGGATAAAATTAACCTTTGTATTGTACTATAATTAGTAAAGAATATATGGTTGAATCATTTACCAAGTAAAAGAACAACAAAAAGTGTTTTATTTTAAAAGAATGCAAAAGTAATATTAAACTAAAATAATAAATTAAAATAGTAATTAGACTGATCCATCTAAAAGGAGGCAAACAAGGGGACAAAAAGAACATAAGACAGATAAGTCAAATATTGCAAAATGGTGAGAAGGTACATCTGAAACCAAATATATCAGTTAGCACATCAAATGAATATGAGGTAAGAGTTTCAGCTAAAAGATGAATATTTGAAATTGGAATTTTAAAATGTTGCTTCCAAAAGACAGGCTTTAAATATACAGAAACAAAATTCTTGGAAGTAAATTGATGGAAAAAAATAAGCCACACATATACCCACCAAAGAAAGCTGTTCTAAGTGTTAATACAAAATAAGGTAGACTCTAAGGAATGAAGCATTACTTTTGGTAAAGAGTGATATTTTATATAGATGAGGATTTGGTCTACCTGGAAGATACAACAGTTCTAAATAGGTATGCACCCAATTAACATGACTCAAAACATAGATGGCATTCAAAACATGGCATGGACACTAGGGTATGCTGCTCTGCTCCTCCTACAAAGGCAGATTTGTGGTCCAGTTACTGAAAGTCAGTATTTAATTGCCAGCCCATATAGGAATTGCCTCTGCTGCAGAAAGCCACCTCATGCACAGTGATATAAAGGCTAGGTTTCTTGGGGATAACCATTACAGTATGTTGTTTAATCTGGTCCCTAGCCCTGCTCCACCAATTTGGCAAATATTGATTTGAGAAAGAACCATCTCTTTGCCTGGTGTAAACAGGAATTAGAATCAAATCTTGTGGTATTATGAAACAGAACAAAATAAAACAAAACTAAACTGCATCTATCCCTGTTCTGCCACTTCTTCAGAATGCATGGTTGGGGGAATAGCAGCAGTCATCTGTCATGATCAGGGGATTGAAGTCTGAATCTTGTGGCTGCTGTTTTTTTTTTTAATTTAATTTTATTATGTTATGTTAATCACCATACATTACATCATTAGTTTTTGATGTAGTGTTCCACCATTCATTGTTTGCATATAATACCCAATGCTTCTTTATAATGTGTTGGACCAATGACAATCAGTCTTCATCTGCCATCATTTCATTAGACCAGAATTCATTGACTTTAGCACTTGATGGGGACTATGCTTTAGGAAACAGGTATCATTTCTGAAATGGTTCTGCACTGCAAGGGGCCTAAATACAGTGAGACATATTTGAATATGTTAAATCTTACCTCCCAGATATGATTTAAAATTCAAAATAAGGGGGCGCCTGGGTGGCTCAGTCATTAAGCATCTGCCTTTGGCTCAGGTCATGATCCCAGTGTCCTGGGATCGAGCCCCGCATCGGGCTCCCTGCTTGGTGGGAAGCCTGCTTCTCCCTCTCCCACTCCCCCTGCTTGTGTTCCCTCTCTTGCTGTGTTTCTCTCTCTGTCAAATAAATAAATAAAATCTTTACAAAAAATAAAATTCAAGATAAGGATATCCCTAAATGTGATATAGTAATTTAGAGCATCTGAAAGTTCAGACAAGCATCCAATAGGTTTGTCAATGTATTTCATACTCTGAGGCATTGGGACATACAATTCTCACTTTTTATTCTGTAGGTTCCAGGATAGTAAAAGTAGAGCTATATCTTTTCAGAGAAATGATCTAAGATTGTGGTCAGATAACTAGAATAGGAATTTGGGGATAGAGAATAAGGCCAAAATTTAGTTAGCAAAAACTAAATCATATTATTAGTATCTGGGGCTTTAAAAAGGTGAGCAAGTTGAATTATCAGAAATGAAACCCTCCTTAGAATAGAATTAAAATGTTAAGTGATTTACTGTTGAGGTATATAAAATGAGTCTTGGGCTACTTAGGTACATATAAATTCCAAAATCTACTTAAGGTACTGAGAGAAGAGTTCAGTTAAAAAAAGAGACCAAATATTGTCAGTGGAAGTGCAAAGATGAGAAGACTACCAAGATCCTGGTTGATTTTATTATAAGCCACTGTGCCTTCAGACTGTGTTTATCTTGGTCAATTCATCTTAATAAAGACCCAAATAAATCAGCTTAGCAGAATGTGAAAATATCAATAATTAATGAATTATTTGATTATATAACTTAATCATTCATCAAAAACTAGTGGCTATTACACACATACACACACCACACACACACACACACACACACACACACACACACAGCCTTAGTGAGATGACCTCTCTAAATATTTCCATAGGTTACATTAGGCATGTATTTACTTAAAAAAATTTCATTTTATTTTTAACAGTTTTATTCATGTATACTTGATATACAAAGAACTGCACATATGTAATGTGTGTAGTTTGATGAGTTTGAATATATGCAATCACCCATGATACCATTACTACAACCAAGGTTGTAGACATATCCACTACTTTCCAGAGTTTCCTTGTGTCCCTTTGTGGTGTGTGTGTGTTTGTGTGTGTGTATGTTTATTTTTTGTGGTAAGAATACTTAATATCAGATCTATCATCCTAATAAATTTTGATGTGAACAAAACAGTATTGTTAACTACAGGCACCGTGTTGTATAGTGGATCTCTAGAACTTATTAATCTTGCATAACTGAAACTTTATACCCATTATATAACAATTCCCCATTTCCCCCACTCTACAACCTCTGGTGACCACTTATTAAATTTTCTCCATTCACAAGTGTGACTCTTTTAGGTATCTTATGTAAGTGTATTCATACAGTATTTGTCTCTCTGTGGCTACCTTTTTTCACTTAGCATAATGTCCTCTACTTTCATTTATGTTGCCACAAATGGCAGGATTTCCTTCTTTTATAAGGCTGAATAATATTCATCATGTATTTACTTTATCATATCCACATAGTAATTAAAGTCAACTTTCTGAGATACTGTGGTTTTGATATTTAATGATTACATTAGATTAAAATTGTGGACACTTAAATCTGAATTCTTAATTGTCTTTGCATTTAGATGAAAGGGAAAGATGCATCCTCCATCGTAAATTTAGTGGCATTTCTTATTTTAGGTAGATGATGCTTGTATAATTAAGTGATCATTAAAGTTTAAGTTTAGGAAGCAGAAATATCCTCATTAAGTTACAGTTAATGGTCTGTTATTTTTTACTGTGGAGCTTTATTTGGAAACCATCACAGACATTTTTACTATCATCAGAGGACACTTAATGAACAAGAGGCTAAATAAGGATGAGTACAACACTGATGTTAAAGTATTGATATGGCACTCCTTTTTGTGAAAGTGTAAAATATTGACTTAAAAGAGAGAACTGTAACTATTGATTTTTCTCCAAGGAGAAGTATTTAAGCTTATGTTCCCTGTTTCATCTACAAATACTTAAAAGTCTGAATTCTGCAATTTATAGCTGAAAAGAAAACAAAAATCAACACACAATAACAAGTGCACCTTTTTATATTACCATCAAGTTGCCTCTTTCTTCAGGCTGGCAAGACTCTTTGATATTATTAGTCTGACTGAGCTGCTGATCCTGCTACTCTTTGCCGATCATTATTTTATTTTATTTGGTAAATCTCTATGACAGTTTTATTGCAGGCTGAAAGCAGAATTGATCTTTGCCCTAGTTTACTTAGACTATCTTTTCAAAGGAAAGAGATCTGCCCAATAATGAGAACTTAGAAGAGAAATAAAATTAAGTACAATCTTAGCCTATTCCAAAGCTCTTTTCTGTGCCAATTTCTTCTCTCACTATACAGTATAAATTCTCGAGTGATGTATCCATTAAGAAGAAATTTATTTAGAAAAAAATATATTAAACATCTAATTCTTTACTTGCATAACCTCAAAATGATTTTAAATTTCCTTATTCTATTTTGAATTTCATGTTTAAAAACCAGTCCATATGGTATGGAATACTTCATCTTGGGGCATTATAGCACCTGCAGGAGCAATCTGCTAACTTTGGTGAAGTTAGCCAAACTTACAGAAATTATAATGTATCTGCACACTTACCAAAGTAAGTTATTTTAGAGTGGGGTTTATGTATTTTTTTTCTTTTTTCATGTAATAGTTATTAGAATGCATACTTACACCATTGCAGGTGCTATCTCAGTTAATAAAGATACATATGTCAATATCCTTGGTTTCAAAGACTAATGAACAGATATTTATCAACCACCATGGCAAATGTGTTAGTAGACATATGAATATATATCTTTAGAATGTCTATAGAACCACATTTAAGCATGTAACTAAGGATGGGAGGGCAAGGGGCAGCTTTCTATAGAGAATGGTGGCTTCACTGAAGCTGAACACATAGGTGGGAGTCAGAATGGGTCATTTACTAAAGATCAATATTTAGAGATAAGACCTCAGGTGTTAGCCTGAGTGAAACCCTGAGGCATAGAACAAACACCATAGTAGGTTTTAATAGCAAAGGTACTGGAAGTATCATTTGTGCTTGAGCTATGTTAATAATAATGAAAGTACAATGAAGAGATAATACTGAAGGGATATTAAGAGAAGAATTGATAGAATTTCATGAGGCAAGGTAGGGAATTAGAAGGATTAGCAAATGATATCTCAGTTTCTTAATTTGACCAACTTGGTAGATGGAATATAATTTAGTGAATTCAGAAATAAATGTATGTGTGAGGTGGGAGATGGTGTGGTCAGTTTCAGAACACATAGGAGGAGTCATTTAATATGCACGTTGGGCCAGAAGTTCAAGTGTGACAACCAAGCTGAAGAAAGATTTAAGTAATTTATTTGAAAATAGATGGTGATTTAAATAGCAGGACAGTGAATGAATAGAGAATTATAGAAAGAAATATAAGGAGGGGCATCTAGAAAACACTAAAATGCAAGGGCCAGGGTATGGAAAAGGATGAGTTCCATGAACCATGATTATAGAAAGGAAAGTGGGAGTCGGTACTACTAGAGCAGATGAGAGGAGATGTTTCAAAAAGAAATGGATTGTCAGTCAGGATCCTGAAGGCAGCAAGGGGCAAACACAAATTTGGTAATTTGAAAAGAATTTAATAAAGTAGTAATTTTAAAAGACATAGGCAATGTGCAGGATAACAGAAGAGGTATCCCAGGTTTATGATCAGGGTAAGTGGGGCCATTATTAACGATCATTTCCTGTTACTTAAGGGGACAAGTGGAAGGAGTGGTTCTCTTGACTGGAGAGACACCACCTGACAGTCTGTGACTGTCTTACTCTGCTCCTTCCTCCAAGTCTTGATTGGTGACATTGATGAGAGTATTTAATGAAAATCCAGTTACAGTGAATTGAAAAGTGACTATGGATAACTCTTTGTCTTAATAAGCAATTTCTTGAAAAGTCCATTCAATGAATGAAAGAAGCAATGAATAACTATAAAACTATCAAAAAAAGGTGACAGATGGAAGCAGGGGCACATTAAGGAGAACATCTTCCATTATTATTAAAATATGGTTATAACCAAATAAAATAATACTTTCAGTATAGGGTGGATAAAGGTAGTATGTTTTTTGTTTTTATTTCCTTGACACCATGGCATGATAACAAGAGGAATATTGAGAGATCAAAACAAAATAACCTGGACAAAACATATTCTTAGATTGCTATTCTGATTCTGAATACTGTAAACTTTCAGCAAAGTCACCTAAGTTCTCCTTGACCTGATGTCATTCTGTCCCTGTCATTTATTCACCTTCGGCTTACATTATAGGCAACAGGGATAAACTAACAGTATAGTGTATGTATAAACATATTTGGAAATAAATATCTATATCTGTGTCAATCTATCTACTTATGCATATAATCTCTCTGCATTGGAAAAGCAAACATTATGATAGAATTTACCATAACTTTGTCAAAAGTTATGGAAAGGTAACAACCTTTCAACAATTTGGATTAAAATGACTTCCCAATTCAGTTGAATAACCAGTCAATTTAATCAAAATGCATTAAACTGTTTATAAATAGGAAAAATAACCACACCCGCCGCCGCCGCAGCATGTCCGAGTCTCTTCTGATTTGTTTAGTGTATATTTTCTGGGGATGTTGTTAACAGTTAGCATTTTGTTCTCTCATTCAACTATTCTCTGGACAAAATGATAAGATGGAAAAAATCACCTGAAAAAAAAGAACAAGAGGCAGTATTGACTGCCAGGGACCTAATCAATACGGACATTAGTAAGATGTTGGAACTAGAGTTCAGAATCATGATTTTAAAGATACTAGCTGGGCTTGAAAAAAGCATGGAAGATATTAGAAAAACGCTTTCTGGAGAAATAAAAGAACTAAAATCTAACAGAGTCAAAATCAAAAAGGCTATTAATGAGGTGCAATCAAAAGTGGAGGCTCTAACTCCTAGGATAAATGAGGCAGAAGAGAAAATTAGTGATATAGAAAACAAAATGATGGCAAACAAAGAAGCTGAGAAAAAGAGAGATAAACAACTACTGGATCACGAGGGCAGAATTCAAGAGATAAGTGATACCATAACACAAAATAATATTAGAATAATTGGGATCCCAGAAGAAGAAAGAGAGAGAGAGGCAGAAGGTATATTGGAGCAAATTATAGCAGAGAACTTACCTAATTTGGGGAAGGAAACAGGCATTAAAATCCAGGAGACACAGAGAACGCCCCTAAAAATCAATAAAAATAGGTCAACACACTGACATCTAATAGTAAAACTTATGAGTCACAGAGACAAAGAGAAAATCCTGAAAGCAGCTCAGGACAAGAGATCAGTAACCTACAATGGTAGAAACATTAGATTGGCAACAGATTATCCACAGAGACCTGGCAGGCCAGAAAGGACTGGCATGATATATTCAGAGCATTAAACGAGAAAAATATACAGCCAAGAATACTATATCCGGCTAGGCTGTCATTGAAAATAGAAGGAGAGATAAAAAGCTTCCAGGACAAACAAAAACTAAAGGAATTTGCAAACACAAAACCAGCCCTCCAAAAAATATTGAAAGGGGTCCTCTAAAAAAGAGAGAGCCTAAAAATAACATAGACCAGAAAGGAACACAGACAATATACATTAACGGTCACCTTACAGACCATACAATGGCACTAAATTCATATCTTTCAATAGTTACCCTGAATGTAAATGGGCTAAATGCCCCAATCAAAAGACACAGGCTATCAGATTGGATAAAAAAACAAGACCCATCATTATGCTGTCGGCAAGAGACTCATTTTAGACGCAAAGACACCCCCAGATTGAAAGTGAGGGGGTGGAAAACCATTGACCATGCTAATGGACACCAAAAGAAAGCTGGGGTGGCAATCCTTATATCAGACAAATTAGATTTTAAACCAAAGACTGTTGTAAGAGATGAGGAAGGACACTATATCCTACTTAAAAGGTCTATCCAACAAGAAGATCTAACAATTGTAAATATCTATGCCCCTAACATGGGAGCAGCCAATTATATAAGGCAATTAGTAACAGAAGCAAAGAAACACATCAACAACAATACAATAGTAGTGGGGGACTTTAACACCCCCCTCATTGAAATGGACAGATCATCTAAGCAAAATATCAATAAGGAAATAAGGACTTTATATGACACACTGGCTCAAATGGACTTCATAGATATATCCAGAACATTCCATCCCAAAGCAACAGAATACACATTCTTCTCTAGTGCCCATGGAACATTCTCCAGAATAGATCACATCCTAGGTCACAAATCAGGTCTCAATCGGTACCAAAAGATTGGGATTATTCCCTGCATATTTTCAGACCACAATGCTTTGAAACTAGAACTCAATCACAAGAGGAAAGTCGGAAAGAACTAAAATACATGGAAGCTAAAGAGCATCCTACTAAAGAATGAATGGGACAACCAGGAAATTAAAGAAGAATTAAAAAATGCATGGAAACAAATGAAAATGAAAGCACAACTGTTCAAAATCATTGGGATGCAGCAAAGGCAGTCCTAAGAGGAAAGTATATAGCGATACAAGTCTTTCTCAAGAAACAAGAAAGGTCTCAAATCCACAACCTAACCCTACACCTAAAGGAGCTGGAGAAAGAACAGCAAATAAAGCGTAAACCCAGCAGGAGAAGAGAAATAATAAAGACCAGAGCAGAAGTCAATGAAATAGAAACCAAAAAAATGGTAGAACAGATCAATGAAACTAGTAGCTGGTTCTTCGAAAGAATTAACAAGATTGACAAACCCCTGGCCAGACTTATCGAAAAGAAAAGAGAAAGGACCCAAATCAACAAAATCATGAATGAAAGAGGAGAGATCACAACCAACACCAAAGAAATACAAACAATTATAAGAACATATTATGAGCAACTCTATGCCAGCAAATTAGAAAACCTGGAAGAAATGGGTGCATTCCTAGAGATGTATCAACTACCAAAATTGAACCAGGAAGAAATAGAAAACCTGAACAGACCTATAACCACTAAGGAAATTGAAGCAGTCATCAAATATCTGCCAACAAACAAAAGCCCAGGGCCAGATGGCTTCCCAGGGGAATTCTATCAGACATTTAAAGAAGAATTAATACCTAAAAACTTCCAAACTCGTTTTATGAGGCCACCATTACCTTGATCCCCAAACCAGACAAAGACCCATCAAAAAGGAGAATTACAGACCAATATCCCTTATGAACATGGATGCAAAAATTCTCACCAAAATACTAGCCAAAAAGATCCAACAGTCCATTAAAAGGATTATTCACCACAACCAAGTGGGATTTATCCGTGGGCTGCAAGGTTGGTTCAACATCCGCAAATCAATCAATGTGATACAATACATAAATCCATGAAGGAACAAGAAATATATGATTCTCTCAATAGATGCAGAAAAAGCATTTAACTAAGTGCAGCATCCTTTCTTGATCAAAACTCTTCAGAGTATAGGCATAGAGGGTACATACCTCAAGATCATAAAAGCCATCTATGAAAAACCCATAGTGAATATAATTCTCAATGGGGAAAAACTGTGAGCTTTCTCCCTAAGGTCAGGAACACAGCAGGGATGTCCACTCTCACCACTGCTATTCAACATAGTATTAGAAGTCCTAGCCACAGCAATCACACAACAAAAAGAAATCAAAGGTATCTGAATCACCAAGGAAAACACAAACTCTCACTCTTTAGATGATATGATACTTTATGTGAAAAATCCCTAAACTGCTAGAACTCATACAGAAATTCAGTAAAGTGGCAGGATATAAAATCAATGCACAGAAATCAGTGGCATTCCTATACACCAACAACAAGACAGAAGAGAGACAAATTAAGGAGTTGATCCCATTTACAATTGCACCCAAAACCATAAGATACCTAGGAATATATCTAACCAAAGAGGCAAAGGATCTGTACTCAGAAAACTATAAAATACTCAGGAAAGAAATTGAAGAAGACAAAAGAAATGGAAAAACGTTCCATGCTCATAGATTGGAAGAACAAATATTGGAAGATGTCAATGCTACCTAGAGCAGTCTACACATTCAATGCAATCCCCATCAAAATACCATCCACTTTTTTCAAAGAAATGGAACAAATAATCCTAAAATTTGCATGGAACCAGAAAAGACCCCGAATAGCCAGAGGAATGTTGAAAAAGTAAAGCAAAGCTGGCGGCATCACAATTCCGGACTTCCAGCTCTATTAAAAAGCTGTCATCATCAAGACAGTATGGTACTGGCACAAAAACAGACACATAGATCAATGGAACGGAATAGAGAGCCCAGAAATGGACCCTCAACTCTATGGTCAACTAATCTTTGACAAAGCAGGAAAGAATGTCCAATGGAAAAAAGACAGTCTCTTCAACAAATGGTGTTGGGAAAATTGGACAGCCACATGCAGAAGAATGAAACTGGACTGTTTTTTACACCACACACAAAATTAGACTCAAAGTGGTTGAAAGGCCTAAATGTGAGATAGGAGTCACTGAAAATCCTAGAGGAGAACACAGGCAGCAACCTTTTCATCCTCAGCCACAGCAACTTCTTCCTAGAAACATCTCCAAAGGCAAGGGAAGCAAGGGCAAAAATGAACTATTGGGATTTCATCAAGATAAAAATCTTTTGCACAGCAAAAGAAACAGTCTACAAAACCAAAAGACAACCGACAGAATGGGAGAAGATATTTGCAAATGACAGATCAGATAAAGGGCTAGTATCCAAAATATATAAAGAACTTATCAAACTCAACACCCAAAGAACAAATGATCTAATCAAGAAATGGGCAGAAGACATGAACAGACACTTTTCCAAAGAATACTTCCAAATGGCCAACAGATACATGAAAAAGTGGTCAACATCACTTGGCATCAGGGAAATCCAAATCAAAACCTCAATGAGATACCACCTCATACCAGTCAGGATGGCTAAAATTAACAAGTCAGGAAACAACAGATGTTGGTGGGAATTCAGAGAAAGGGGAACCCTCCTACACTGTTGGTGGGAGTGCAAGCTGGTGTAGCCACTCTGGAAAACAGTATGGAGGTTCCTCAAAAAGTTGAAAATAGAGCTACCATATGACCCAGCCATTGCACTACTGGGTATTTACCCCGAAGATACAAATGTAGGGATCTGAAGGGGTACGTGCACCCTGATGTTTATGGCAGCAGTGTCCACATTAGCCAAACTATGGAAGGAGACATGATGTCCATCGACAGATGAATGGATAAAGAAGTACTGGTATGTATATACAATAAAATATTATGTAGCCATGAAAAGGAATGAAATCTTGCCATTTGCAACGACTTGGATGGACCTGGAGGGTATTTTGCTTAGCGAAATAAGTCAATAAGAGAAAGACATGTATCATATGACCTCACTGATATGAGGAATTCTTAATCTCAAGAATCAAACTGAGGGTTGCTGGTGTGGTGGGGGTTGGGAGGGATGGGGTGGCTGGGTGATAGACATTGGGGAGGGTACGTTCTATGGTGAGTGCTGTGAATTGTGTAAGACTGTTGAATCACAGACCTGTACCTCTGAAATAAATAATACATTATACGTTAAAAAATAAAAAAGAAGATAGTAGGAAGAGAAGAATGAAGGGAGGGATATCGGAGGGGCAGATGAACCATGAGAGACTAAGGACTGAGAAACAAACTGAGGTTTCTAGAGGGGAGGGCGGTGGGGGGATGGGTTAGCCTGGTGATGGGTATTAAAGAGGGCACATACTGCATGGAGCACTGGGTGTTATATGCAAACAATGAATATGGAATACTACATCAAAACTAATGATATAGTGTATGGTGATTAACATAACATAATAAAAAAAATAGCAGTAACGTGATGACTAGGAAAGGTGCAGTTTCTTTCTTGATGTCTTGGAATTCTCCCTTCTTCTTGGTCTTCATCAATACCATGCACATATTCACACACATGCACACACAGAATTCCTTATGTAGACTGTTATTACTAAAGAAAAGCATACCAAAATAATTTTGCTGACTGATATCACGTTAATTGTATTTCTGAATTTGTACACTCTAATTGAAAATATACTTATTTGCGTTAGCATTTATCTCACTTTCATGTACCAATATATTTCTCTTTAAGCCTTATAAGAATTATCATAATCTCTTTGGAGACCTCATTAAATTCCCTTTTCATAGAATTCTTGACTCTCCCTCTCATGAGATACATTCCTTTAGGATTGTATTCCTTCATAGATATGTTTTCTTCAGAAATTTAAAAGAACAACTTTGGACTTAGTATGATAAACTTTCAGTGCCTACAGTTAGAGATCTTTTTTTTTCTTTTTTAAAGATTTTATTTATTTATTTGATACAGAGAGACACAGCAAGAGAGAGGGAACACAAGCAGGGGGAGTGGGAGAGGGAGAAGCAGTCCTCCCGCTGAGCAGGGAGCCCGATGTGGGGCTCAATCCCAGGACCCTGGGATTATGACCTGAGGCGAAGGCAGGCGCTTAATGACTGAGCCACCCAGGCGCCCTAGGGATCTTTTTTTTTTAATTTTATTTTATTATGTTATGTTAATCACCATACATTACATCATTAGTTTTTGATGTAGTGTTCCATATTGTTTGCGTATAACACCCAGTGCTCCATTCAGTGCATGCCCTCTTTAATACCCATCACTGGCTAACCCATCCCCCCACTCCCCTTCCCTCTAGAACCCTCAGTTGTTTCTCAGAGTCCATAGTCTTTCAGAGTCTATAGTCTCATAGTCCAATCCTCTCCCCCTCTGTTTCCCCCCCCTTCATTTTTCCCTTCCTGCTATCTTCTTCTTCTTCTTTTTTTTTAATGAGGAATTCTTAATCTCAGGAAACAAACTGAGGGTTGCTGGAGTGGTGGGGGTTGAGACGGATGGGTTGGCTGGGTGAATCACAGAGATCTTCAGACAAAATTAGTTCTTATAAGAAATCTTGAAACAAACATTTAAGAAGAACCTTAATCTTGAATAAAAGTATTAAAAATATTCACATAGAATCCTTGGAATTATGTATACATAGTTGTACAAGGGAACATATGTTTGAAGATTTGTCTCTTCATTTTCTTTTATAGTTCTAGATAAATTTAATTATGTTCTCTTAAGAATGAATAAGCTAGAATGGATTTATTAGATTTGCAATGAGAATAAATATTTCTCAAAGAGAAGCTAGTGAGGGTTAATATGTATATAAAACATTTCATATAGTTTATTTTAAATTGGGTAATTGCTATTATTCCTATTTTCATTATTTTCAATATACAAATTGACATAACTTATTTATAAACAAAAGTTAGCTGACAGAAGCTAGATGTAAAGTATTTATCATTTATTATATTTTGCTTTCTGAAATGAGTATGGTTTTGGCCCCTATTGCATAGGGAGAAGTTTGAATAAAAGCATCTAGAACCTTCACAGTCAGATTAGTTTTATGGAAGATGTTAGCATGTCCAAAGTATCCTTTTCTAAGTATGTCTACTTATAATGGAAATAGAGGGAAGAATGTTATGTAATAGGAAGAGATAGTGACCAGATGTAAATATCTAGAGAGAGCCTATTGCTTCCTAAGATACTGATTCCTTAGAAGGTAAAAGGAGACAGAGAAGGTATACAGGCCTCAGTTCACTTGTCTGTATGAGTGTCCACCCATCTGTCCGTTTATCCATATGTTATACAATTTTTGGAGGATAAACAGGTATAGAACAGAGAAAAAAATAGTGTCTGATTTCTCTCATATAGTTTGTCTACAGAGTGGTCATATAGGCAAAAAAAAAAGATAAATATAACATTCCATAATCTGATAAAGAAGTTTGAAATTCAAGAACATGGAATAAGGAAACAACTTAATATTGGAAATAAAGGGAAGCTTTTCAGAGAAAATGGCATCTAAGGTGAGAATTAAAAGAATTACCAGAAGCAAAGTTGATTGTTCTATATGAGGGAATAAAAAGGAGCCTGGTACAATAAGAGATCATATTTTTTTCTCTAATTTTTCTCTGTTTTTAACCACTTTGTCTTTTTTCTTTTAAATGATTTTATTTATTTGAGAGCAAGGGGGAAAGCAAGCATGAGTGAAGGGGAGGGGCAGACAGAAGAACAAACAGGGAGCCTGATGCGGGACTTGATTCCAGGATCCTGGGATCATGACCTAAGCCGAAGGCAGTTGCTTCACTGACTGAGCCACCCAGGATCCCCCCTTTCTTTTTTCCAAAAAAAGATTTCAAACACTTTTGTGCTTCATGTGTAGTTTTTTCCTTCTTTATACTCTGTTTCAATTTTGCTGTTGAAAATGAATTAATATACTTGATAAAGATTTGGCTCTAATCTCTTTTAGACCCAGAACATCAGTTGATGAGTGTTGTAAAGCCTGGCATCATATGTTGTGCCATTGTTTGAAAGGTGGACTCATAGAAGCAGAAATGATTATTCATTAAAAATTATGAGCATATAGAATTTCATGGATTAGACAGGTCAGTAGTGATTAAAATATATAAAGTGATCAAAATATATAAAATATATACTTTAAAAAATTAAGATGACACTACCACAGAGACCATAATAATGATTCAAAAGGGACTATGTAATATGTCAAATTAGAATATAAATAACTTGGCAGAGTTGATGAAAATTTCCAAACTACAGTGAAACTGAATTGGAAGCAAAGAATATAAAAATGAATGATTATTGTCATCCCTATCACAAAATTTTGGGTTTCCTGAGAAAACAGAGTATGTGAAAGCAAAGCACATCATATTTAGCATTGAAATGCTAGCCTATGTACTGATTTAAAATAGGATTGGATGGAAGAAATGTGTTAATTAGTAGAAATTTCTATTCCTTGTTGCCATTATATTCTTAAAATGTAAAAGCAGTAAGATAAAATGGAACTGTTAACTTATGAACTTCTTGGTTTAATAAAAATATTCAAGGAATTAGAGAAATATAATTAAATTCCATTGAAATGAATGAGACAATCTATTCTGAAGATGGGATAAAAGCAGGAAATGTGGGCTGTTCTCTTGGTACCATGTATGGTTGTACCTTGCTTTTAACCTTTGGAAAGATGCAGTAATGCATAAATCATAACAACATTTTAAAAGTTAAAGTAAAAATCTTCAAACCTTAAAAGGATTGGATGGTATCAAATTACTTTCCAATCCTAAAAGCTTTAGACTTAAAAGATAAAGCTTACCTAAGATTAAATCATTTAAACTAAATATAATTGAGGTATTTTATAAAAATAGATGGAATTAAAATGATATATATTTTAATGAGAACCACTTTCATATTGATTTCAGTATTGGAAAGTATCAGAATATATGCTAATTTGTATTCATTAGCGTGGTCAATATTCAGGCTGTTTTCAAACTCAGTATACTTCTTAAACCACATGCTGCCTTCTCCTTTTATCACATTGGGAAGGTATGAATAAAGATGGTCTATTTATAGTCTTATGAGATTTAGACAGACAATATTAGTAAGGCTTAACATTTGGAAGATGATTCAACTTAGGATAATTTTTATTTTTTTTAAGATTTTATTTTTAAAAGTGATTTATAGTCCAAAAGGAAAAGTTAAGAAATTAATCATAAGAAGTCAAGTAAACATCAATACCATTGATATTTCTGAAAAACTATACATATCATATCAAAACATAAAGATGTGGAATCTAAGTGAATGTGATGCTGTTTTTGTTTTTTCATTGCAAGGAGAAGTAAATTTCCTTTAAGATCTGTATTCAGATTCCTCTTGTCTTCTTTTTTTTTTCTTTCCTTTTCTTTAAATTTTATTTTATTATGTTATGTTAACCACCATATATTACATCATTAGTTTTTGATGTAGTGTTCCATGATTCATTGTTTGTGTATAACACCCAGTGCTCCATGCAGTACGTGCCCTCTTTAATACCCATCACCAGGCTAACTCATCCCCCACCCCCTCCCCTCTAGAACCCTCAGTTTGTTTCTCAGAGTCCATAGTCTCTCATGGTTTGTCTCCTCCCATTGTCTTCTATTTAGTAGGTTTTCTTATTGCTTTGATTTAAAATATATTCAAAGATGTTTTATTAATTTTTTTATCGAACTTGACTTGCAGGCTCTTATGATATGCTATTCGACTTATTATTGCCTCTTAACCAAGAGCAAAAACAAAAACAACACACACACACACACACACATATGTAGATGGATAAATAACACTTAAATGTACAAAATACTATGTAAATATGCATAAATATGTATACTTATACATCTGTACAAAACAGTGAAAATATTAAGACATGGTCAGTGCAATCAGACTGCCAATATTGGAATACTGGCTCCCCTACTTATAGAGTAAGAGAAGCTAGAGCAGGTTAGTGAACCTTACTTTAATTTCCTCTCATATTAAGTGGCAAAAGTATTAACACCTACTTCTCATTACTGCTGTCAGATTTAATAGTATTAATAAATATTAAATAATAAATAAGGGAGAATGCAATAAATGATAACTATTCTAATACATAGATAATAAAGTAGAGCTTTCCTTATGACTTTCAATATAATTAATCTAATGAGATAGCTATATAGAACATGTTTTTTATGCTATAGTATTTTAAAATTGGGAAAAGAAAGTGAGTAGATGTTTCAATATATTATCCTGTTGTCACTTAGACCATTGCTATATATTCTTAAATGTTAATCCTTCTTGGGAATTCATAGTAGTGATTATAAGGAATTAACTAAGCATTAGTTTTAAGACTTTATTTGTAATATAGTATCATTTCTGAAAACTAGCCTTCTGCCTATTATTATCAATAAACTGCTACATTTAAATCTTTTTTTTAGATTATTTATTTATTTGACACAGAGAGAGAGAGAGATAGTGAGAGCAGGAACACAAGCAGGGGGAGTGGGACAGGGAGAAGCAGGTTTCCCACGGAGCAGGGAGCCCGAAGCGGGGCTCGATCCCAGGACCCCGAGATCATGACCTGAGCTGAAGGCAGATGCTTAACGAGTGAGCCACCCAGGAGCCCCAATAAACTGCTACATTTAAAGCATCCATTTCCATAGTCAATGATAATAGAATAGTATTGTATGGTGAAAGATGATAGCTACTCTTGTGGTGAGCATAGCATAATGAATAGAGAAGTTGAATCACTGTGTCGTATACCTGAACCTAGTGTAACATTGTGTGTAAGTATACAATAGATAGATAGATAGATAGATAGATAGATAGATAGATAGATAATAGATGATAGATAGATGATAGATAAAATAAAGTGTTCATTGCAATTAAGAGCTCCAACTCTCTCAATTTCATCATTCCTGAAAGAATGAAACTGCCACTAACAGTGAGATCCTTAATGCCAAGTACTGTCTGCATAGAGACCATTTTACAGATTACCTGACACACAAAAGGTGATCAGTTAATGTTTGCTAAATGAATCAATAAATAGTTAATTAAGGAAGTTACTGGATGCATATGCAAGTACTAGGATTTTTAAATATGTTGCAAATGAAAGGATTCTGGGCAGGCTCCCAAATTTTAGTTGAACCTCTGCTCTGTACCTTTATTTTAAGTTGAGTGAATTCTGCTTATTTATCTAAATGAATTGATCCAAATGTTTCTTTATGCTTCTCAAAAATTAGGTAGCATAACTGAAATAGAAATTTTACCCCCTTTGACATTGATTCTCCATAGTTAACTATTTCCAGAATCCTATGACCTTCAGTAAGGGCAGTGTCACACAGAACAGTTTCTGATTGACACTAGCTCTAGGATATCATTAGTATAATATGCAATTCCTAGTCTGTGGGGTGCTATACGTGTGTGTGTGTGTATAATAGTATGGTACAGTGCAGAGGAGTCAAATCTGTGATTATATAAATTTGTAAAATAATGGATTAAAAGACACTGCACTGTTATCTCTAAGGGGATTTCTCTCTCTTTTTTTAAAAAAGATTTTATTTTAAATAATTTCTACATCCAACATGGAGCTCAAATTCACAACACCAAGATCAAGAGTCACTTGCTATACTGACTGAGCCAGCCAGGCATCCCTCTAAGGGGATTTCTTAAATGTAATGATTTCTAATATACAATATTAATATCCCAGATTCAGTTAAGAGTATGACATTTTACTAAATTAGTAATACCCAAGAATGCATTTATTATGAGTCTATTTATGTATTTCCCAGTTTATCCGTGTATTTCTATTGTTGACATTTGTTTGTTTCCTAGGAATCAATAAATTTGTTAAGTCTTTGAAACCTAAGCGAGGGAAATACAAGTTTCTTATGAATATTAATTTGGGGGGCATATATTTGATTGTATTGTGCATATAATATCTGGTCTATTGAAGATGAGATACAGATTTTTTCTAAGAGCAGCTAACAATGAAAGTAGATCCAATGTATTTATTTTAGAGAGTTTGTTTTGATTTCAAAGGATACTAATATTTCTATATAAGTGTAGACACAAATCTTTTTTTCCTGGGATATATATTTATAGGAATTTTAGCAGGCTCGAAAAAGAAAATTATATAACAGGAATCAATAATCACAGGTTCTCCTCTGTATCACATTCTTATATAGTACAGTTTCTTCTCTTTCATCAATCAAAGTTAGTCTACTCTTCTGCCCAATGTCACAAGGGCACCATCAATCAAAAAGGGATGTTTTCTTGAGCAAGAGAGTATCACAAATGACTACTCACCTGAGAAAACCTTTTATATCATTAGAGATACAAAAGATCCCATTGAATTTTTCTCTAACACAGGGGTTAAGAGACCGGGACTTCTGATTTATCTAAAAGGAGTGAAAATGTTTTAGATTTATTTTTTTATTTATTTTTTATTTTTTATCTTTTTTTTTTTGATGTAGTGTTCCATGATTCATTGTTTGTTCATAACACCCAGTGCTCCATGCAGAATGTGCCCTCTTTAATACCCATCACCAGGCTAACCCATCCCCCTAACCTCCTCCCCTCTAGAAACCTCAGTTTGTTTTGCAGAGTCGTTCATCTCTCATGGTTCGTCTCCCCCTCTGACTTACTCCCTTTCATTCTTCCTCTCCTGTTATCTTCTTCTTTTTCTTTTTTCTTAAAATATGCTGCGTTATTTGTTTCAGAAGTACAAATCTGTGATTCAACAGTCTTGCACAATTCACAGCGCTCACCGTAGCACATACCCTTCCCAATGTCTATCACCCAGCCACCCCATCCCTCCCACCCCCCACCACTCCAGCAACCCTCAGTTTGTTTCCTGAGATTAAGAATTCCTCATATCAGTGAGGTCATATAATACATGTTTTTCTCTGATTGACTTATTTCACTAAGCATAACACCCTCCAGTTCCATCCATGTGGTTGCAAATGGCAAGATCTCATTCCTTTTGATGGCTGCATAATATTCCATCGTGTATATATACCACCTCTTCTTTATGCATTCATCTGTCGATGGACATCTTGGCTCTTTCCACAGTTTGGCTATTGTGAACATTGCTGCTATAAACATTGGGGTACACGTACCCCTTCGGGTCCCTAGATTGGTATCTTTGTTATAAATACCCAGTAGTGCAAATGCTGGATCGAATGGTAGCTCTAATTTCAAGTGTTTGAGGAACCTCCATACTGTTTCCCAGAGGGATTGCACGAGCTTGCATTCCCACCAACAGTGTAGGAGGGTTCCCCTTTCTCCGCATCCCCGCCAACATCTGTCGTTCCCTGACTTGTTAATTTTAGCCATTCTGACGGGTGTGAGGTGGTATCTCATTGAGGTTTGGATTTGGATTTCCCTGATGCCGAGCGATGTTGAGCACTTTTTCATGTGCCTGTTGGCCATTTGGATGTCTTCTTTGGAAAAATGTCTGTTCATGTCTTCTGCCCATTTCTTGATTGGATTATTTGTTCTTTGGGTGTTCAGTTTGATAAGTTCTTTATAGATTTTGGATACTAGCCCTTTATCTGTTATGTCATTTGCAAATATTTTCTCCCATTCTGTCAGTTGTCTTTTGGTTTTGTGGACTGTTTCTTTTGCTGTGCAAAAGCTTTTTATCTTGATGAAATCCCAAGAGTTCATTTTTGCCCTGGCTTCCCCTGCCTTTGGCGATGTTTCTAGGAAGAAGTTGCTGCGGCTGAGGTCAAAGAGGTTGTTACCTGTGTTCTCCTTTAGGATTTTGATGGACTCCTGTCTCATGTTTAGGTCTGTCAACCATTTGGAGTCTATTTTTGTGTGTGGTGTAAGGGAATGGTCCAGTTTCATTCTTCTGCATGTGGCTGTCCAATTTTCCCAACACCATTTGTTGAAGAGACTGTGTTTTTTCCATTGGACATTCTTTCCTGCTTTGTCAAAGATAAGTTGACCATAGAGTTGAGGGTCCATTTCGGGCTCTCGATTCTGTTTCACTGATCTATGTGTCTGTTTTTGTGCCAGTACCATACTGTCTTGATGATGACAGCTTTGTAATAGAGCTGGAAGTCCGGAATTGTGATGCCGCCAGCTTTGCTTTTCTTTTTCAACATTCCTCTGGCTATTCGGGGTCTTTTCTGGTTCCATGCAAATTTTAGGATTATTTGTTCCATTTCTTTGAAAAAAGTGGATGGTATTTTGATGGGGATTGCATTGAATGTGTAGATTGCTCTAGGTAGCATTGAGATCTTCACAATGTTGGTTCTCCCAATCCATGAGCATGAAACGTTTTTCCATGTCTTTGTGTCTTCTTCAATTTGTTTCATGAGTATTTTATAGTTTTCTGAGTACAGATCCTTTGCCTCTTTGGTTAAATTTATTCCTAGGTATCTTATGGTTTTGGGTGCAATTGTAAATGGGATCGACTCCTTGATTTGTCTCTCTTCTGTCTTGTTGTTGGTGTATAGGATTGCCACTGATTTCTGTGCATTGATTTTATATCCTGCTACTTTACTGAATTCCTGTATGAGTTCTAGCAGTTTTGGGGTGGAGTCTTTTGGGTTTTCCACATACAGTATCATATCATCTGCAAAGAGTGAGAATTTGACGTCCTCTTTGCTGATTTGGATGCCTTTGATTTCTTTTTGTTGTGTGATTGCGGTGGCTAGGACTTCTAATACTATGTTGAATAGCAGTGGTGAGAGTGGACATCCGTGTGGCATTCCCGACCTTAGGGGAAAAGCTCTCAACCTTTCCCCATTGAGAATGATATTCACTGTAGGTTTTTCATAGATGGCTTTTATGATATTGAGGTATGTCCCCTCTAACCCTATACTCTGAAGAGTTTTGATCAAGAAAGGATGCTGTACTTGTCAAATGCTTTTTCCGCATCTATTGAGAGGATCATATGATTCTTGTTCTTTCTTTTGTTAATGTATTGTATCATGTTGATTGATTTGCGGATGTTGAACCAGCCTTGCAGCCCAGGGATAAATCCCACTTGGTCGTGGTTAATAATCCTTTTAATGTACTGTTGGATCCTATTGGCTAGTATTTCGGTGAGAATGTTTGCATCCATGTTCATCAAAGATATTGGTCTGTAATTCTTCTTTTTGATGGGGTCTTTGTCTGGTTTTGGGATCAAGGTAATGGTGGCCTCATAAAATGAGTTCGGAAGTTTTCCTTCCATTTCTATTTTTTGGAACAGTTTCAGGAGAATAGGTATTAATTCTTCTTTAAATGTCTGATAGAATTCCCCTGGGAAGCCATCTGGCCCTGGGCTTTTGTTTCTTGGGAGATTTTTGATGACTGCTTCAATTTCCTTAGTGCTTATAGGTCTGTTCAGGTTTTCTATTTCTTCCTGGTTCAATTTTGGTAGTTGATACATCTCTAGGAATGCA
>NW_027397104.1:5186016-5187816 GCF_003265705.2 Callorhinus ursinus
TAATTTGCTGGCATAGAGTTGCTCATAATATGTTCTTTTAATTGTTTTTATTTCTTTGGTGTTGGTTGTGATCTCTCCTCTTTCATTCATGATTTTGTTGATTTGGGTCAATTCTCTTTTCTTTTTGATCAGTCTGGCCAGGGGTTTATCAATCTTGTTAATTCTTTCAAAGAACCGGTTCCTAGATTCATTGATCTGTTCTAGTGTTCTTTTGGTTTCTAGTTCATTGATTTCTGCTCTGATCTTTATTATTTCTCTTCTCCTATTGGGTTTAGGCTTTATTTGCTGTTCTTTCTCCAGCTCCTTTAGGTGTAGGGTTAGATTGTTTATTTGAGACCTTTCTTGTTTCTTGAGAAAGGCTTGTATTGCTATATACTTTCCTCTCAGGACTGCCTTTGCTGTATCCCAAAGATTTTGGACAGTTGTGTTTTCATTTTCATTGGTTTCCATGAATTTTTTTAATTCTTCTTTAATTTCCTGGTTGACCCATTCATTCTTTACTAGGATGCTCTTTAGCCTCCATGTATTTGAGTTCTTTCCGACGTTCCTCTTGTGATTGAGTTCTAGTTTCAAAGCATTGTGGTCTGAAAATATGCAGGGAATAATCCCAATCTTTTGGTACCGGTTGAGACCTGATTTGTGACCTAGGATGTGATCTCTTCTGGAGAATGTTCCATGGGCACTAGAGAAGAATGTGTATTCCGTTGCTTTGGGATGGAATGTTCTGAATATGTCTGTGAAGTCCATTTGGTCCAGTGTGTCATTTAAAGTCTTTATTTCCTTGTTGATCTTTTGCTTAGATGATCTGTCCATTTCAGTCAGGGGGGTGTTAAAGTCCCCCACTATTATTGTATTGTTGTCAATGTGTTTCTTTGCTTTTGTTATTAATTGCCTTATATAATTGGCTGCTCCCATGTTCGGGGCATAGATATTTACAATTGTTAGATCTTCTTGTTGGATAGACCCTTTAAGTAGGAAATAGTGTCCTTCCTCATTTCTTATTACAGTCTTTGTTTTAAAATCTAGTTTGTCTGATATAAGGATTGCCACCCCAGCTTTCTTTTGGTGTCCATTAGCATGGTCAATGGTTTTCCACCCCCTCACTTTCAATCTGGGGGTGTCTTTGGGTCTAAAATGAGTCTCTTGCAGACAGCATATGGATGGGTCTTGTTTTTTAATCTATCTGATAGCCTGTGTCTTTTGATTGGGGCATTTAGCCCATTTACATTCAGGGTAACTATTGAAAGGTATGAATTGTCTGTATTGTATTGCCTGTAAGGTGACTGTTAACTGTATGTTGTCTGTGTTCCTTTCTGATCTTTGCTGCTTTTAGGCTCTCTCTTTGCTTAGCGGACCGCTTTCAATATTTCTTGGAGGGGTGGTTTTGTGTTTGCAAATTCCTTTAGTTTTTTTTTGTTCTGGAAGGTTTTTATCTCTCCTTCTATTTTCAATGACAGCCTAGGTGGATATAATATTCTTGGCTGCATACTTTTCTCGTTTAGTGCTCTGAAGATATCTTGCCAGTTCTTTCTGGCCTGCCAGGTCTCTGTGGATAGGTCTGTTGCCAATCTAATGTTTCTACCATTGTAGGTTACAGATCTCTTCTCCCTAGCTGCTTTCAGGATTTTCTCTTTGTCTCTGAGACTCGTAAGTTTTACTATCAGATGTCGGGGTGTTGACCTATTATTATTGATTTTGAGAGGGGTTCTCTGTGCCTCCTGGATTTTGATTCCTGTTTCCTTCCTCACATTAGGGAAGTTCTCTGCTATTATTTGCTCCAATATACCTTCTGCCCCTCTC
>NW_027397104.1:5187916-5188647 GCF_003265705.2 Callorhinus ursinus
ACTATCAGATGTCGGGGTGTTGACCTATTATTATTGATTTTGAGAGGTGTTCTCTGTGCCTCCTGGATTTTGATTCCTGTTTCCTTCCTCACATTAGGGAAGTTCTCTGCTATTATTTGCTCCAATATACCTTCTGCCCCTCTCTCTCTCTCTTCTTCTTCTGGGATCCCAATTATTCTAATGTTGTTTCGTCTTATCGTATCACTTATCTCTCGAATTCTGCCCTCGTGATCCTGTAGTTGTTTCTCTCTCTTTTTCTCAGCCTCTTTATTTTCCATTATTTGGTCTTCTATATCACTGATTCTCTCTTCTGCCTCATTTATCCTAGCATTTAATGCCCCCATTTTTGATTGCACCTCATCAATAGCCTTTTTGATATCGACTTGGTTAGAGTTTAGTTCTTTTATTTCTCCAGAAAGGGTTTCTCTAATAACTTGCATGCTTTTTTCAAGCCCAGCTAGTGTCTTTAAAGTCATGGTTCTGAACTCTAGGTCCGACATCGTACTAATGTCCATATTGAGTAGGTCCCTGGCTGACGGTACTACCTCTTGTTCTTTTTGCTGAGGTGATTTTTTTCGTCTTGTCATTTTGTCCAGAGGAGAATAGATGAATGAGAGAACCAAATGCTAACAGGTTTACAACATCCCCAGCAAATATACTGTATAGAAATCATAAAAGACCTGAAACCAGGGGAAAAGAAAGGGAAAGAAAGAAAAAAGAAAGAGAAAAAA